>NW_015554050.1:24433-34724 GCF_001515605.1 Sinocyclocheilus anshuiensis
CGGTGGAGCCGACGGAGGGAGGAGCCATGGAGGAGGAAGGGCTGACGACTCCAGGGGGCCAACCGACTGCGGCGGAGCAGGTGGCGGAGGAGCCCGAGGCAGAGATGGAGAGCCGATGAGCCAGGGTGACGAGGAGGATCCGGAGGGCCAAGGCGGAGCAGATGGTGCTGGCAACCGAGGCGGAGGCAGGGATCCAGAAGGCCGCAGTGGAGCCGGAGCGACAGAGTACCGAGGAGGAGCCAAAGGGAAGGAGGAGCCTGACAGAGCTGGAGTGACGAGGCACAGCCGGAGGATTGGAATCCTGAGGCAACGGATGGTCGACGAACGACCAAGGCAGAGCCGGAGGGACGAGGGAGCCCAGCGGAGCCAGTGGACTGCCGGGCCACGGCCGAGTGGAGGGAGCAAGGAGCCATGTTGGAGCCGCTGGGCCGAGTCTGGGACTCAGAGGCTGGAGGCGGAGGCAAGGGATACTCCATCCACGCCGACGATGGAGACTGGCAGACCAGCGGTGCTCGCACCGAACAGATGGTGGGCTGAGGGTGAGCAGAGGTGCTGCCAGACGACAGCGATGGAGGAGGCTGGAGCGGATGGGAGGACTGTCGAGTCAAGTGCCAGTGGATTAGAGACCTGCACTCCCACGAGACCCGAAGCAACAGAGTGCGGCGCGGGACAAGATGGGTGAGTGCTGGTGCGGGCGGGTAGACACTCGTGTGTGTGCGGGATGCGGGAGAATAAAATGATTCACGGGGCTCCCGCAAAATAGAAATATCTAAACATAAAATATCTAAAACAAATAAATTGTTATTCATCTATTGCACAAAAGCAACATGAACTAATATAAAATATAAACGATTAACAGGTGCAAGCATATGCAGAGTTTCTATTTAAGCTATAACACGTGTTTGCAGCGTTGAGCAATGCAGTGCTGAAATCTGTGTGCTCACGAATCCTCGTTATTTAGTTTGTATGTTGAGTTAAAAATAACAGTGTTCTGTGAATGTTGATGCTTTAACAAATATTTATCGGGAGCGTGTAAGCTGGGATTTCATAAATTTCATGGAGAAAAAAGTAACGTAACTAGTAATGTAGCTAATTACTAATTACTTTTGAAATAAAGTAATCAGAACAGAAACGTGATTACATTTAAAAGGAGTAAGATGCCACCCGATCTAAATATTCCCTCACAGTTTAATAGTAATTATACTGTCCTCATGATGCGTTGCTCTGCACGGCTAGACAGTCAGCTAACATGAGGGTTGAAGCTCCAACAATGACTCAAGGTGTAACTTTTCCTGGGTTTAATTGAAATGTCATTTTTTTCCCATTTTATACTCCCAAACTTGAGTATAAAACTGAAAATACAGAACAAAGTAGACATATCAATATACAAATACACTAATAAAAAGCTAAACACAAAACATAAACTACTGGCAGGTAAGTTATATATTTCTGAAAGCAACAATAACACTTTCTTAATATGAAAACAATATCTTTCAGTCACTTACAGACAAATAGTGTCCCAGGAACAGCGTAAAGAGAGAACTTAGATGCACCATCTATCAAGCTGTGTGCTCTGGCTACTCCTTGCTTTTAACTAAATAAAATGGCTGAACAGCCACTAGATGTCAGTGTTACTCAAACAATAACTTCAAAATAAAAGTCCTGATAGTCAACGAAGGCAGCACACTCCCCATCTGGCACTATCACTTAGTGCCACAACTGATCCTTAATATTAGGAAGACAGTCTTAAGCAGACTTTTCTTGTGACAGAAGAACTATGATTTCTGTTACTGGCCTCAATACGTTTTTAACAGTTCCTTGTTTTGCAACTTTCACTTCCACCTTGCGTACCTTTGCATCTCGACTTGGGAAAGGGTTAACAATAAGTCCCATAGGCCATTAATTTCTCTGTACCTGGCTGTCTTTGAGCAATACTACATCTCCACATTTTATGTTTATGTAGGTCTGTTCTCTGTCCACTTTCTGCGGCTTTGTAAAGAGGACAAATACTCTCCCCGCCATCACTTCCAAAACGTATCTGCCAAGCATTGGACTTGTTCCACTGTTTCTCATGCAGGTGCGACGTATCAAAGTTTCCAGAAGGGGCTGCCAAGGCATTTATCTTTTGGTTTAGAATCATTGCTGGGGTAAGAACTGTTGGGTTTTCAGGGTCCGTAGATACTGGCAGTAACGGTCTAGCATTCATGATAGCTATTACCTCTGCCATTAAGGTGCTCAAGACTACATGAGTAAGTCTACCGGGTCCAGTCTTTAACAACATGGCATCTAAAATATGCCTGTTTAACCCAATTAGTCTTTCCCATGAGCCCCCCATGTGTGATGAATGTGGGGGATTGAACAGCCATGTACACCCTTTCTCTTTCAGGTAATTTTGTAGGGATGGATCATCAGTGTCCATTTTTAGTTCTTTACATGCACCCACAAAATTTGTTCCTCTGTCCGAATGGAGAAGTTTGGCTGGACCTCGATAGAGAAGAACCTCCGTAAAGCGTTGATGAAGCTAGATGTTGTCATGGATTCTATGAGCTCTATGTGCACAGCTCTGGTAGACATGCATGTAAAGATTACTGCCCATCGTTTGCTTTTGGCACTACCTCCTCCAGTGTGTCGTGTGAGGATAGTCCATAGTGTGATGAATGTGGGGGATTGAACAGCCATGTACACCCTTTCTCTTTCAGGTAATTTTGTAGGGATGGATCATCAGTGTCCATTTTTAGTTCTTTACATGCACTCACTAAATTTGTTCCTCTGTCCGAACGGAGAAGTTTGGCTGGACCTCGATAGAGAAGAACCTCCGTAAAGCGTTGATGAAGCTAGATGTCGTCATGGATTCTATGAGCTCTATGTGCACAGCTCTGGTAGACATGCATGTAAAGATTACTGCCCATCGTTTGCTTTTGGCACTACCTCCTCTAGTGTGTCGTGTGAGGATAGTCCATAGACCAAAAACATCAAGTCCAACACTGGTAAACGGTGGTTCTTGAGCAAGTCTGTCTTCAGGTAAATCTGCCATTTTTTGGCACTCTAACCCCATCCTCTCAGCTTACGACATGTCACACATTTATGTATGACTGTAGACACTACACGTTTGCTACCAACAATCCAAAACCCTGAGGCTCGTATGGCTCCCTATGTGATATGTCGTCCTTGATGCTCTACCTGCTTGTGAAAATATCTCACAATAAGGGTGGAAATGTGATGCGTTCTTGGACGAATGAGAGGGTGTTTTTCTTCCACACATACATCGGCAGATGCTATGCGACCTCCAATCCTGAGTAAGCCATTTTCATCCACAAATGGATCGAGGCTCTTGAGAGGACTTTGTTTTGCGATTGCTTGTCCCTTTTCTATGCACGTGTATTCTTCTTTGAATACTTCACGCTGAACAGAACCAATAACCAGGTTTTTAGCCTTGAGAAGTTCTGTAACACTGCATGGATCTCTGTATTGTTGCCATCCTTTGTGACCTGCATTATTTACTTTTTGGAAAGATACGGCTACATGAATGAGTTTGGCCAAAGTATGAATGAGAGTCTTCCAACTAGAAAAATGCATGAAGCGATGACAACCTAGGTGACTCTGTGAGGTTTTGGTTAACAAAGTCACAACATCAGGACAAATCTCATCATCTGTCTCAGGATTTATGAGAGCAAAGTCCTGTTTGTCAAGAATCTCTTCTGCTTGGACTTGTGATAAAAAAGGTGGTCCTGAAAGCCAGTTTGTGTGTTGCAACAGGATTGCTGGAGCAAGTCGTGTAGCATGATCTGCAGGGTTTTTCTCAGTTGAGATGTAAAACAATTGGCCAGGGTGTGTGGATATCCTGATCCGAGACACCCTGTTCGCCACATACACATAGAATCTCCTGGTAGTGTTGTGAATGTTCCCAAGTACTATTTTGCTCTCAGTATAGAATTTGACATTGTCCCAAACAATGTCCATTTCGTCTCTGAGCAGATCATACAGTTCAACAGCTAACACAGCTGCGCACAGTTCTAACTGTGGAATTGTATGTGCAAGTCTCGGTGCCAGCTTGGTATGTCATTTCCATGTACAGAACTGTTATTATTCAACTATGCCAAGGTAAATACAGTTTTCCATTCTATGGCAACTTTAAGTAGTCTTTTCTTGTGACAGAAGAACTATGATTTCTGTTACTGGCCTCAAGAAGTTTTTAACAGTTCCTTGTTTTGCAACTTTCACTTCCACCTTGCGTACCTTTGCATCTCGACTTGGGAAAGGGTTAACAATAAGTCCCATAGGCCATTAATTTCTCTGTACCTGGCTGTCTTTGAGCAATACTACATCTCCACATTTTATGTTTATGTAGGTCTGTTCTCTGTCCACTTTCTGCGGCTTTGTAAAGAGGACAAATACTCTCCCCGCCATCACTTCCAAAACGTATCTGCCAAGCATTGGACTTGTTCCACTGTTTCTCATGCAGGTGCGACGTATCAAAGTTTCCAGAAGGGGCTGCCAAGGCATTTATCTTTTGGTTTAGAATCATTGCTGGGGTAAGAACTGTTGGGTTTTCAGGGTCCGTAGATACTGGCAGTAACGGTCTTGCATTCATGATAGCTATTACCTCTGCCATTAAGGTGCTCAAGACTACATGAGTGAGTCTACCGGGTCCAGTCTTTAACAACATGGCATCTAAAATATGCCTGTTTAACCCAATTAGTCTTTCCCATGAGCCCCCCATGTGTGATGAATGTGGGGGATTGAACAGCCATGTACACCCTTTCTCTTTCAGATAATTTTGTAGGGATGGATCATCAGTGTCCATTTTTAGTTCTTTACATTCACCCACAAAATTTGTTCCTCTGTCCGAATGGAGAAGTTTGGCTGGACCTCGATAGAGAAGAACCTCCGTAAAGCGTTGATGAAGCTAGATGTTGTCATGGATTCTATGAGCTCTATGTGCACAGCTCTGGTAGACATGCACGTAAAGATTACTGCCCATCGTTTGCTTTTGGCACTACCTCCTCCAGTGTGTCGTGTGAGGATAGTCCATAGTGTGATGAATGTGGGGGATTGAACAGCCATGTACACCCTTTCTCTTTCAGGTAATTTTGTAGGGATGGATCATCAGTGTCCATTTTTAGTTCTTTACATGCACTCACTAAATTTGTTCCTCTGTCCGAACGGAGAAGTTTGGCTGGACCTCGATAGAGAAGAACCTCCGTAAAGCGTTGATGAAGCTAGATGTCGTCATGGATTCTATGAGCTCTATGTGCACAGCTCTGGTAGACATGCATGTAAAGATTACTGCCCATCGTTTGCTTTTGGCACTACCTCCTCCAGTGTGTCGTGTGAGGATAGTCCATAGTGTGATGAATGTGGGGGATTGAACAGCCATGTACACCCTTTCTCTTTCAGGTAATTTTGTAGGGATGGATCATCAGTGTCCATTTTTAGTTCTTTACATGCACTCACTAAATTTGTTCCTCTGTCCGAACGGAGAAGTTTGGCTGGACCTCGATAGAGAAGAACCTCCGTAAAGCGTTGATGAAGCTAGATGTCGTCATGGATTCTATGAGCTCTATGTGCACAGCTCTGGTAGACATGCATGTAAAGATTACTGCCCATCGTTTGCTTTTGGCACTACCTCCTCTAGTGTGTCGTGTGAGGATAGTCCATAGACCAAAAACATCAAGTCCAACACTGGTAAACGGTGGTTCTTGAGCAAGCCTGTCTTCAGGTAAATCTGCCATTTTTTGGCACTCTAACCCCATCCTCTCAGCTTACGACATGTCACACATTTATGTATGACTGTAGACACTACACGTTTGCTACCAACAATCCAAAACCCTGAGGCTCGTATGGCTCCCTATGTGATATGTCGTCCTTGATGCTCTACCTGCTTGTGAAAATATCTCACAATAAGGGTGGAAATGTGATGCGTTCTTGGACGAATGAGAGGGTGTTTTTCTTCCACACATACATCGGCAGATGCTATGCGACCTCCAATCCTGAGTAAGCCATTTTCATCCACAAATGGATCGAGGCTCTTGAGAGGACTTTGTTTTGCGATTGCTTGTCCCTTTTCTATGCACGTGTATTCTTCTTTGAATACTTCACGCTGAACAGAACCAATAACCAGGTTTTTAGCCTTGAGAAGTTCTGTAACACTGCATGGATCTCTGTATTGTTGCCATCCTTTGTGACCTGCATTATTTACTTTTTGGAAAGATACGGCTACATGAATGAGTTTGGCCAAAGTATGAATGAGAGTCTTCCAACTAGAAAAATGCATGAAGCGATGACAACCTAGGTGACTCTGTGAGGTTTTGGTTAACAAAGTCACAACATCAGGACAAATCTCATCATCTGTCTCAGGATTTATGAGAGCAAAGTCCTGTTTGTCAAGAATCTCTTCTGCTTGGACTTGTGATAAAAAAGGTGGTCCTGAAAGCCAGTTTGTGTGTTGCAACAGGATTGCTGGAGCAAGTCGTGTAGCATGATCTGCAGGGTTTTTCTCAGTTGAGATGTAAAACAATTGGCCAGGGTGTGTGGATATCCTGATCCGAGACACCCTGTTCGCCACATACACATAGAATCTCCTGGTAGTGTTGTGAATGTTCCCAAGTACTATTTTGCTCTCAGTATAGAATTTGACATTGTCCCAAACAATGTCCATTTCGTCTCTGAGCAGATCATACAGTTCAACAGCTAACACAGCTGCGCACAGTTCTAACTGTGGAATTGTATGTGCAAGTCTCGGTGCCAGCTTGGATTTTCCCATAACAAATACAACGTGACAATGCCTTTCACTGTCAATAGCTCGCAAGTAGGCAATAGCTCCTATGGCCTTTGTTGAGGCATCTGAAAAGATGCAAAGTTATTTTCTTTCCATCGAGGCTAGTGAAGCTGAAATGTAGCATCTTGGAATCTCAATGTTCTCAATTACATTTAATGATTCTTTCCACTTGGTCTATTCATTTTGTTTTTCAGATGGCAGTGGCATATCCCACTCATGTTGTTCGAGTGAAAATTCTCTGATGATAACTTTACCCTGCATTGTTATGGGTCTCACAAAACCCAAAGGGTCGTAGATGCTGTTTACTGTAGAAAGAATGCCTCTTCTTGTGTAGGCCTTTTCTTCACAAGAAACTTGAAATGTGAAACGATCAGTTTCCAAATTTCAAGACAGTCCCAAGCTTCGTTGGACAGGGAGGGAATCTGAACTGAGATCAAGGTCTTTTACAATCTTTGCACGATCTTCTACAGGGAAAGCGTTCATCACTGGTTTGCTGTTAGAGGTGACTTTATGTAGTAACAGGTTATATTCAGCCAGCATCTCTCTGGTTCTTGTCAGAATATCAGTTGCCTCTTCAGGAGTAGCTACTGAGGCAAGACAGTCATCTACATAAAATTGTCTCTCCACTAGCCTTTTGGCATCAGTGCCATGTTCTCTCTCACCTTCCAGAGGTGCTTTCCTCCTGCAGTAGATAGCCACAGCGGGTGATGGGCTGTTACCAAAGACGTGGATTTTAATCCTGTAGTCTATCACATTTTTTTCCATGTTGTTGTCCTCATACCACAGGAATCTGAGGTAATCTCAATGTTCTTCCTGAACAACAAAACAGTAGAATATTTGTTGCACGTCTGCTGAGAATGCTATAGGCTCTCTTCTAAAACCATGTTGTTGTCCTCATACCACAGGAATCTGAGGTAATCTCAATGTTCTTCCTGAACAACAAAACAGTAGAACATTTGTTGCACGTCTGCTGAGAATGCTATAGGCTCTCTTCTAAAACTTAGAAGGACACCCAAAAGAGTGTTATTTAAGTCTGGACCACTAAGCAGCACATGATTCAGTGACATCCCTTCAAATTCAGCACTTGAGTCAAACACAACTCTTATCTGGTCTGGTTTTTGGGGGTGATATACCCCAAACGTTGGGGGATACCAGTGTTCTTTGTCCTTTTCCAAAAGAGGAGCCACTTCTGCATGATCATTGTCCAGCATCTTTTGAATAAACTCAGTGAAGTGTTTTTTTTTCATGTCTGGTTTATTTTCTAATGTTTTCTGGAGTGAGCAGAAACACTTGATTGCTTGTTCTCTGTTACTTGGTTAGCGACATCTTGGAGATCGTAATGGTAGAGGTGCCACCAAGCTGTTCCCCTCATCTCTGAATACGGATTGCTTCATGATATCCAAAAACTGTCTGTCATCCACTGACAGTGTTGGTTTATCATCATCTCTGGATCTTTGAAACACGGAACAACCCAAACTGTCTGTATTCACAGAAAGTCTTGTCTCTTCCATGCAGCATGACGTGTTTGGATCCTGATGACATTTTGTAAAACTGAAATCTTCCTTCACTTGGATGTTATTTGGACAAGGACTAAGGCTCAATCCCAATTCTATTTTATACCCCTTCCCCTACCCCTCCGCCTACCCCTTCCCCTTGTCCCTTGAAATGGAGTGTCAAGGGGTAGGGGTGAAAATATTCCCCTAAGAATTGGGACACCACTACTACGCCGTCACACGTCATCATACGTTGTCTAGCTTCAGTCCCCTTTTAAATTTCATATGAAAACCATGGCAGACTTCGTCTCCTCCACCGTCTTTCAGTGCGCTCTTCAATCCGCAGACCGCGTCGGCGCAGCACGAGCAGTCTCGAACAGAAACAGAGGACACAAGGTGTGTGTTTATCGATAGATTGTTAGAATATCTGATTCTGTGCAGTTCTTTGTCATAAATACAGTTTACAAAAGGTCACGAGGGAGCAATCAGTTTTTCGCTGCGTTCACCCCTCATCACACGATTTGGCACCAGTATCGTAAAAAACCCAATCGATACCCAACCCTACTGCTTGAGTTAAAGCAGGAGGACCTGGATGCATAGCTGATAAATGCTTCTCACTTTTGAATTCTAGACACTTAATTGCCACTTTGTAATCTTTAGCCACATGCTGATCTGATCCACAGAACCTGAAGCAGATTCTTAATTTTCTCTTTGAGAAATGTCTTTCGGTCATCTAAAGATTTGTTTCTAAAACTCCTGCACTTTTTTAGAGGGTGGGGCTTTTTTGTGTATTAGACAGTCGCTCAGGGCTTTCAGCTGTATTCTCCACAGCAGATGACTGAAATGCTTTTAAGAACATGTAGACTTGCTTCTAAATCAGCTTTTTTCTTTATTGCATCCGCTTCTTGTTCAGCAAATTACAGCTGTGCATGGGCTGCTTCAGCCTTAGCTCTTGCTCTGATAGCTGCAGAACCAATGGAAGACTGTCTGCTTCTTTTTGAGGATTTTGCTGATTTTGACTGAATTGGCTTGCTGTCCGCACTTCTTGCAGACATAATTCTTTCTGACTGTTGCTCTTCAGTTTAATTTTCTTGTTGCATTTGAAGGCAGCACAGTAATGACTTTATGAATTTCATAACATCAGACATACAATAACAAATGTAGATTCTATAGCGTCTAATACTTCGGTTTCATTCATCACATCCAAAGATAAACTGCAGTGCTTTACAACTATAGGACAGGAAGAGCTAAATAAACTTATCACTGCATCTAAACCAACAACATGTTTATTAGATCCTGTACCCACTAAATTACTGAAAGAGTTGTTACCTGTAGCAGAAGAACCGCTTCTCAATATTATTAATTCATCGTTATCTTTGGGGTCACGTCCCAAAAACCATTCAAGCAGGTGGTTATTAAGCCTCTTAATAAGAAACCACAACTAGATCCTATTGAACTGGCAAATTACAGACGCATTTGAAAAATATTCCGTTTATGTCTAAAATTTTAGAAAAAGTTGTGTCTGCTATTTAAAATTGTTTAGATCCTACCTATCCGATTGCTACCACTTTGTTTATTTAAACGGTGAGTCATCCCAATTGTCACCAGTAAAGTGTGGAGTGCCACAAGGATCTGTCTTAGGTCATCTGCTATTTTCAATATATATGTTGCCCCTCGGTAATATTATTAGAAAATACGGGATTAGTGTCCACTGTTATGCTGATGATACTCAACTATATATTTTAACAAGACCAGATGAAACTTCTAAATTATCTAAGCTAACAGAGTGTGTTAAAAATTTAAAAAATTGGATGACCAATAATTTTCTTCTATTAAATTCGGATAAGACAAAGATATTACTTATTGGACCAAAAAACAGTACACAGAATCTCTTGGATTACAATTTGCAACTAGACGGATGTACTGTTACTTCCTCTACAGTCAAAAATCTGGGTGTTATATTAGATAGCAACTTGTCTTTTGAAAATCATATTTCCCATGTTACAAAAACAGCATTCTT
>NW_015554050.1:39239-42503 GCF_001515605.1 Sinocyclocheilus anshuiensis
CCTGGTACCGTAACGTTTTCATTTTTTTAGTACCGACTTGGTACCGAAATACCGGGTCTTTTGACAACACTAGTGGCACGTTCAGTTAAAGTGGGGCAACCTGAAACCTGACAGGAGATAAAAAGAGAAAGGAACACCAATACCGTCTCAGGTGTAACAGTAGGAACTAGATGCTTCTGATTGTCTCGTCTCATGTCAAGATATTCTGTCACAGCTGCTGCTTCAGGAATCCTCAGCAAGTTTCTCTCCAGAGAGTGCAGGACTAAGACTGACAGCAGCAGCTGATCAACCTCACACATGTCAACAGACTTCATGAGCGGCCAGCAGGATCTGATGATTTGCACGGCTGATAACCAGTTAACCTAAATGTTCTCAATCTTGGGAAAGAGACATGGCTATAATGACGACACCCTGTTCACCATGAATTCACAATGCCAAAGTCAGAACTTTTTTTTTAATACTCAGAATCTGCTTTAATACTCATAATGTAGTTACTGTGCTTTCTTTTTGTAGGTCAGTTTAGTTACAGCAGCAGAGAAGAATCAGAAAATACTCCAAAAAACACCTTTGACACTGAACTGTCCAAAATATGGTTGTTCATTTTTTTTTCATAACAAAAAACAAAACAAAAAAACAATCTAAGACTGGCGAAGAAAAAAAAAAGTTAGCATTTTCTCAACATTCAAAGCAAAAAGCCTGATGTGTTTAGTGCTACTGACAGAACTACATTGATCTATGGTTAAAATTACTCTTAAGGTTAAAAATGTGAAAAAGTCCTACAAACAAAACAGAAAAGTTTGTTGTATATTTATCAAATATAAAATATCACACTTCTTTAACTGCAGCAAAAAAAAAAAAACAACAACTACAAAAAAAAACAGCATTTATGAAATATCTTTTAAAAATGAATGAATGTAAAAAGCAGTATAAGAAAATACATGAAAGCAAGACAATTCATCTGTCTCATTGTCTTGGCAAAAACACAGGCACAATTTTATAACACAAAAAAATCACTGTATTTATATCTATTAATCAAACACTTTTTTATTCTGTTGGTTCTATTGGCAGCACAACAATTATATAATAATGTAATAATATCTTTAGAGTAGTTTCGCCTAGAGTTGTGTTAAACATAAGTGTTCAAATGTGAAGGATCTGATCATTCTCAAATGCATGTGTTTTGTGTCAAGAAAGCAACCATACATTCGTGTTGTGTTTTACTTTCTTTCTTTTATATTAATTTATAGTAAATTTTAATTTAATCATTCAACTTCTTGGCTGATAGAAGACTGTTAATAGAGTTTTGGGTATTTTGGGTACCAGACAAGACTTCCTGTTAACAGGTTTTGGGTATTAGACTACTTTGCTGACGAGTTGTTCTGTTACCAGAAAAAAACAGATATTTTCTGATGGGATCTGGCGTCCGGGGCTGGATCTTAATTATCTGGAGTGGAGGCATGATCTAACACTGGAGAAAAAAATCTAATATTCTAGAGAGGCATTTGTTTTGCTTACGTAATATGTGTACAGAGTGTATATGTATCTCTAAAGTAATTTAATCAAGCACGTGCGTCAGCAGTTCACTCAGTTTCATTTCTTAAGCAAAGCGTCACTGTGTCTGCTGCTGTGAATCTCTTTTAGCCGTCTGTTGTCTTCACTGCACTCAGGGACCTTTAAACAGATCATGCAGATAAAAGATGATGCATTATGCAGGTGATGTGAATAATGAGCTCATTCTGTTGACGATTTAGTTTTAAGATCACAATGAACCTCTGATCATCACAAATAACTGAATCACTAAAAGCAGATTTATAATATAAAATAATAAATACATGCCACAATCTGCACGAACGAGTGCAAACTGTGACATTTTCAGTTATTGTAAAAATGATTGTACAATTGTAACGGAATTATTACGTGTTTTATTCTTCTTCCTCATAGGTTGAGCATAGGTTGCATCACCAGCATCAGCATCTGAAGAACACAAATGATAAATAACAACAAAATAATGATAAAATACATGATTTTCTTCAACAAGCCACGTGACTTTAGGAATCATTGTGATGTGCAGCAGAAACGGTGCTTGATGGTTAATTCTTAAGGTCAGTGGTTTGACTGTAATAGTGATGAAGCTTGACTTTGTGTTTCTCTCACCTCTGTCTGTATTGTGCTTCAGTTCAGAGTACAAAGTGTCTCCAGACTCACTGCTCTTCCCTGATACAGAACAACAGACATTTGAACTACATTAATCACATGATCTGTAACCTGCTGATGACAACATTTCAGATCATCTCTTTATTTACCTCTTTGTTTGTCCTTAGATTTAATTTCAATCAGAATATTACGAAGTCCAGCACCTATCATGAAAAACAAGAGGTTGGTTATGTGACTCTCTGCCTATAGGCCTGTTTTATTTCTGATCTAAATTCAGGAACGCAGAACCAGGCAGATGTGAATGTTGTGTGCTTTTGTGTTTCTAAAAAACTGAATTGGTTCTATCAGTCTTTATGATTGTAAAGGGTTTATTTTTCTGATAAAATTATTTTATCTGAGTTAAATGTGATGAAATGTGATGGTGCAGTTTGCTGTGTGTTTACCCTTGCCCTTGATTTTCTTTTTGTCCTGTAAATCAATCTGTGCATAAACCAGATCACTGGGTCCTGCAGTATTAATATCAAATACAGAACAGAGGATCAGTCAAAGTGTTCAGAACAAGCCGGAAATATCGTACTTTAGGAAAAACAGGATCTCACTGTTGCTTTTGGATTTCTTTAGGTTGTTTCTGACTTCTGAGTATGTCACAAAATTTGGCTCTGCCATGCTATCATCTAGAAAAAAAAAATATTAGAAATAAATATGCACTTTTATTTAATTAATTAGAAAAGTATTAATGTTTCTGACGATGACCATATTGTTCAGGTGAAGTTAAGAGAATTTATTTTAACCTTTGTCCATCTTTTTCTTGTTTTTCTTGACTGTGACCTCTGAATATGTGACATCTGCCAATGGCTCCGGATCACCTTAAAAAAAGCCCATATGATTAAATTAATGATATTTGTTGATTTTGAATGATATGTGTTTAAATTAGGCTTATGAATCAACCTTTATCTCTCTTATTCACTTCAGTCACAATGTCACAAATGTGATCAGAATCTGCTGGACAGCAAACAAGCATTTGAGGATGAAAAGTGAAAAGTAAAACAGTCTTGGAGAGAAAAAATCAAATCAAATCAAAATTATATATATATATATATATATATATAT
>NW_015554050.1:42555-46576 GCF_001515605.1 Sinocyclocheilus anshuiensis
TATATATATATATATATAGTTTAAAGGAATAGTTCAAAAATGTGAAGAATGCTGGTGTCCAAATATATATAATTAATTGTATGGGAAAAATATAGCAACTGAGACCATTTTGAAATTATCCACAGAAGACTATCACTTTAAATTATTAGTTATTGAGGCTGACCAGACTGTAGAGGAGATTTTTCGGGTTGAGATTCTCCAGATTGATTTGGGACTGATGTCTGGTTATTGTTACGCTGCTGATCTATAATAGAAACAAAGAGCATTATGGTCACTTAAGATTATCTGCAGTGTTTACAGTGACTCTATAGGCTGACATTTAGATCATGAGCCTTTATTCATAAACTGTATCTTTCATTTGTTGCTGTTCAGTTGTATTAATCATGTCATGAACTGCTCCACACCTTTGTTCTTCTTGTATCTCCACAGCAGCAGCAGTGAGATGAAGAACAACAAGCAAACACTCAATCCCACAACCACACCAGTGACCAGAAGAGAAGATGAAGCTGCGAGACAGGACAACATGACAAACATGCAGATCTATTAGTGAGTGACATACTGCATTATACTATTACAAAGGTGCATAAAATCACTCAATATTCCCAGACTTCTGACTTTACACCCATGCCCCCGCTGGGTATAACACTAATTTCATCAGAAAGATAGCATTTATGTTTATGCATCCGACATATTCTATAATAAACCTTGTTTTCCTAAAAGCAGGTATGTTTAAACCACCCAAAACTGATAATTACTTAATTTTTTTGTGCATCAGTGCATCATGTAGTGCCTGGTAATGTTAGTGTTTATCACAGTATTTACTCACCATTAACAGACAGATGTATTTGTTTACTCTCCTGTGATGAGACTGATCTTCCATCTATCTGTCCTCTACACGTGTACTGATCCTGATCAGACTCAGTAGCTCCTCTGATAGTGAGAGTGTCTCTGTTTACAGTATAACGCTCAGACGCCTGTAACATTACACTGTTGTTTGTACCTTTATACCACTCATATCTCCAGTCACTGTGATTAGACTCAATCACACACTTCAGAGTGACTGTCTCTCCAGTGAATACAGGACTGTCTGGTGTCACAGTCAGTGTAGATGTAGGTGAATCTGTGAAGAAAGAAGACGGAGCTCTTTCAGTGAACTAGTCAGAAACATGATCTGATCATCGGAGTTCCTCAGGGGATAAAGTAAAAAAAAAACTGTGAACAGAATACAGTTTCTCCATAGACTGACTACATTTGCTAAAATATGCAATGTATAATTATCTACCACAACCACAGAGACCTTTCTTCAAAGTTTGATCAAACTTTCAATTTGAATTAAATTAGCAATATAACCATTTTTGTTGTTGAGCTGAAATGTTGGACACGGTGTGTGTTCATGTAGTAAAGTGAGTTTATGGGGACAGTGATATTCAACTCACCCGTCACAAAGAGAGAAACAGCAGAGCTTGATTGTGATGAGTTTGGTCTTTTATCTCTCTGTCCTCTACACGTGTACTGATCCTGATCAGCTGTAATTACTCGTCTGATAGTGAGAGGGTCGTTTAGTCTAGAGACAACAATGTCAAATACTATCATTACAATCATTTATCATTGAATAATGTATTCCAAACACTAAAATATTAAAAACAGTAGGAAGTATACAGTATAACACTGTACTGTACTGAGTAAGCAGCAAGCATTTAATTCTGAACAAATCTACATTCTCTCAACTAGATATGTGATCATAACAGAGTGAGTTTATGAGGACAATGATATTCAACTCACCCTCCACAGAGAGAGAAACAGCAGAGCTTGATTGTGATGAGTTTGGTCTTTTATCTCTCTGTCCTCTACACGTGTACTGACCCTGATCAGCTGTAATTACTCCTCTGATAGTGAGAGTGTCTCTGTTTACAGTGTAACGATCAGACGTCTGTGACTTTACACTGTCTCTGCCTTTATACCACTCATATCTCCAGTTACTGTGATCAGAGTTTATCACACACGTCAGATTGACTGTCTCTCCAGTGAATACAGGACTGTCTGGAGTCACAGTCGGTGTAGATCTGGGTAAATCTGTGAAGAAAACAAAATTTGACTCAAAACACAGAACACACAAGACGTGAGCTTGCAGTGCAGAGTGACAATCATATGACAAAATGTCATAAAGGTGTTATAAAACAAATCCATATGAATCTAGCAGTTTAATCCAAGTCTTGAGAAGAGATACGATCACCTTTATATGATAAACAGGTTGTAATTTAAGCTTTTATTCGCATATTCACATGCTTTTTTGGATCTTCTAAGTTTTGGTTTCCTGGACTTTTAATGGAGGAACAGAAACCTTTCAGGTTTTATTTAGGTTTCTTAATTTGTTTAAAAGATTAGCCAAAGTCTTCTGCGTTTTGAAGCACATGAGGCCGAGTACATGATCTGTGTGTAATAATAACTGCATTCAGCTCTCTAAAACAATCACTGATCACTGCACAGCATCTGTCCTGTAAAGAAACATCTGACACAATTCTGCATCTGAACAGAATAATGACTAAAAGTGAATTGATTCAGTCCTCTTATAAAAACAGACAGATGTGGCTCATACAGAGCAGTGTAAGAAAAGATTTGAGCTACAAAAATACACTGCTGTTCAGAAGTTTGGGATCAGTAAGATTTTTATTTTGTTTTATAAATGTATTTATTTTATTTATTTATTTTATTCAGCAAGGATGTGTTCAATTGATTAAACGTGATAGTAAAGACATATTGTTAGAAAAGATTTCTAGATCATAATAACATAATCTGACTGTGAGCATGATAGGTGTCATGATCTCTAGCTGGAGTGCCCGTGAGCTTCGCTAGAGGGCACTCCATCCCAGACTTTACCACTCCATCAAAAACTTAATTTCCCATAATCCTTTGCCCGGACTCATCAACACTCATTGTTTGGACCTGTGTCTCATTTACCCTGTCTGCTCACCCTATATAAGTCTGGTTTAGTTTGTCATTCTTTGCGAAGTCTTGTAAGTGTTACACTGCATCTCTGAGCGTTTCTCCTGTTTATATGTATCTTGGTTTTTGGACTCTTTGCCTGTGTTCTCTGCCTTGTTGTTTAGTCGGACTGATTGCCTGTGTGTTGACCCTTGCCTGCTGTCTGATTTCGATTCTGGACTTTCCTAATAAACACTGCATTTGGATCTTCACTCAGTCTCTGAGCAGTCCGTAACAATAGGTGAGTCAAACTAAGATCAAATTTACCTGCTTATCTACTCAATCTGTTTGTTTTGAAATGATGTAAGGAAAAATGAACAGACTCACCTGATACTGTCAGTGTAACTCCGTCACTCATCTGTGAGTATGTTGGTGCTTTTGACTGAGTTCCTGTACAGCTGTACACACCACTATGAGATGAATCCACAGATGGGATTAAATAGTTCTGGTCTCGTCCTATGATGTAATCTTGTTTTCTGTCTTTATACCAGCTGTACTGCCAGAGTCCTGTCTGCTGTGTCACATGTGAGAGTGACCGTCTCTCCTCTGAACACACGTCCATCAGGATGAACATCAACAACAGGTTTGGGTCTCTCTGTGAAATGAGCAAAAAACACACTTCACATGTCTGAAAATATTTCAGATGATTTGTGATAGCTGAATGAAACTGCTTTCATTATTTGACGTTTAACTGAAGTGGCAGTGCATTGTTAATGTATGTAGTTTTCATGATTATAGCAAACACATCAAGTCGCCTTCCACTGAAAAAGTATAGAAAGTAAAAGAGCGCTGACCTTTTACTGTTATCGTAACCGCATTACTGTACTCGCTGTAGGAGTTTCCTCATTGTGCTCTGCACCAGTAATTTCCTCCATCAGGGACTCTCACAGACTCGATTGTTTTAGTTGTATCACCCGTGGATTCAGGGTTTGAGTCTTTTCTCCAGTGAATTGTCCATCCAGTTAACTGTCCCACATCACAGCTCAGAGTAACTGTGTCTCCAGTGAACACTGAACTCTGGGGTTTTACAGTCAGAGTC
>NW_015554050.1:46857-51060 GCF_001515605.1 Sinocyclocheilus anshuiensis
AGTCAAAGTCTGCTTTATTGTCAATTCTGCCACATGTACGGCACATGCATACAGAGAATTGAAATTGCGTTATTCTCAGACCCTTGGTGCATACAGTTAACACTTAACACTAACAGTAGACATAATACAGGTAAATACAGTTTAAATATATATAAAATACAACCTATATAATATACAAATAAGGACATTGTGTAAAAAAAAAAGAAAAAAAGAGAGAGATAGAAAAAGTGGCATAAGGCACATGGCAGTTATAGTGCAAACCGGGGATATAAACAACTGTGAAGATATAACGAGTGTAGTGCAAAAGAGCTTATCAGTCTGTTAAAGTGATAAAGAGCTCAGAGAACAGTCTTTAATTAAACTGTCACTCCTGTAGTTTGTCTCATCTCTGTTGCTAATGAGATCCACTACAGTCATGTCATCCGCAAACTTGAATGAATGAATGAATGAATGAATGAATGAATGAATTACTTTATTGTCATTGTACAGGTACAACGAAATTGAATGCAATCCTTTGGGTGCATAGGGATTATTGAATTAATCAATAATCTAATAAATAGTACACAGATGACAGGATCTATTACACAACATTACATACAAAAGACGTCTCACATTCAGTTCAACAGTACACAAAATGTTCAGTTAAGTTATTGCAGTATTCAAAACCAGATAGTTTAAGCATGTGAACTGTTTGATCTCACATTCAACATCTATAACACAACATTACATACAAAAGACGTCTCACATTCAGCAGTCGATTACACGACTCATGTTCAACAGTACAAAAAATGTTCAGTTAAGTTATTGCAGTATTCAAACCCAGATAGTTTAAGCATGTGAACTGTTTGATCTCACATTCAACAGAGCTGCACGACTCATTCAATGTTGCACATAATGATCAGGTAAGTTATTGCAGTATTTAAAACCGATATGGCTTGGCATCTAAACTATTAATCTTACAATCAACAGAGATGGACACTTCATGTATTCAACACACATGATGGTTAATTTACATGTTTGCAGTATTTAAAACAATGAGTATTCTCAGGAAATGTAGTCTCTGCTGTGCCTTATTGATGACAGTAATGGTGTTGACACTCCAGGTCAGATTGTCCTCTATGTGAATGCCCAGAAACCGGAAGTCCGAGACCCTCTCCACACAGTCGCCACTGATGAAAAGAGGCTGAATGTCTGTTTTCTTCCTTTTGAAGTCTATTATCAGCTCCTTGGTCTTGGTGGTGTTCAAGATCAAGTTGTTTTTTGTACACCACACAGACAACTGCTCCACCTCATCCCGGTAGGCGGACTCGTCCCCCCCAGAGATGAGCCCCACCACGGTGGTATCATCAGCAAACTTAATTATAGTGTTACTGGCATGGACAGGGGTGCAATCATGTGTGTAGAGGGTGTACAGTAGAGGGCTCAGCACACAGCCCTGAGGAGTGCCGGTGCTGAGGCTGAGAGCTGAGGAAGTGCAAGAGGCTACGCTTACCCTCTGTGAGTGATCAGTAAGGAAGTCCTTGATCCAAAGACAAACGGAGTGAGATATTCCCAGATCTGACAGTTTTGACACTAGCATGTTGGGGAGGATGGTGTTAAACGCTGAGCTAAAGTCTACAAATAACAGCCGAGCATAGTTCCCCTGCAGCTCCAGATGGGACAGAGCAGTGTGGAGGGCTGTTGCTATGGCGTCCTCTGTGGACCTATTGACTCTATAGGCAAACTGGTATGGGTCAAACCCGGATGGGAGCTGTGAGATGATGTGAGTCCGAACCAGTCTCTCGAAGCACTTCATTATAACAGGTGTCAGTGCTATTGGGCGATAATCGTTCAGGCTACTGATGACAGTCTTCTTTTGAAGTGGGACTATTGTAGCAGACTTCAGGCAGAGTGGTACAGCGGCCTGGGACAGGGACTGGTTAAGGATCATAGTAAAGACCCCAGCCAGCTGATCCGCGCATTCCCTCAGCACCAGTCCAGGGATACCATCGGGTCCCGCGGCTTTTCTCAGGTTCACTTTCCTCAATGTACGCCTCACCTCGTGCTCCTGCACTGTGAGGATATGGCTGCTGTGTGTTAATGGATGTAGTGTGGTTTCCTCCGGTGACACCACCTCAAAGCGGGCGAAGAAGTGGTTCAGCTTCTCTGCCAGTGACGCGTATCCTCCATCAGCCAAGAGGTTGCTTGGTTTGTAGTTGGTAATATACTGTACCCCTTTCCACACCTCCCTATAGTTGTTTTTCTGGAAGCAATCCTCGATCTTCCTCCTATGTGCAGCCTTAGCTACTCTGATTCAATTAAGTGAAATAATCCAACCACTAGCAATAGCACACATGCATGAACATCACTGCATCAGCAAATACACACTTACTGACTTTTAATTAAAGCAACAAGCAGCAGAAAATCAACATGTTTTAGTCCGTCCTCAACCTAAACACAGACTTTATTCCACACAGCACAACTGTAACCCACAAAACTCAGCAGAAACTCTAATAAATCCCAACACAACAGAGCATTAAACACTAACAGATATCCCTCATAATCAAAACAAACAAACAATAAATAAATACAAATACAAAAACAAAGAAACATTTGAACATTTATTCTGTTCACACAACAATTTTCTTATAAGTGCAATGAACTTTCATTAATAGTTGAGTAAAATTAATTCATTTAATTTGGTAAATTTAGCTTTTTCACAGTAAATTACTGCATATTCTGGATTTTACTTTTTTTACAGTATCATAAACTTAATTTACAGTATGTTGTGTAGAAATCCCTTGGGCCAATTGTTCAGAGAGCTTAACATATATATATATATATATATATATACACACGTTTCAACATATTACATTTTGTTCCTGAAATCCGCCCTTCAGCTGGGATCATATTCCTGTTTTTTTTTTTGTTTCGTTTGTTTTTTGTCTGGATCAAAGTTATCCCAATCTTACTAAAAAGTTTTGAACAACACAAACTGACAGTTCCCCCTCGAGGGAACTCTCACTGCGTCGGTAAGGACACTAGGGGAACCCCCTCAGCGTAGCGCGTCTGAAGCATGAATGAAACTAATCCAATCCTGATTGGTGTTGCGTCATGACGAAACATGTGTACTCATGTAGTAAAGTGAGTTTATGAGAACAATGATATTCAACTCACCCGTCACAGAGCGAGAAACAGAGCTTGATTGTGATGATTTTGGTCTCTCATCTATCTGTCCTCTACACGTGTACTGATCCTGATCAGATGTAATTACTCCTCTGATAGTGAGAGTGTCTCTGTTTACAGTGTAACGATCAGACGTCTGTAACATTACACCGTCTGTGCCTTTATACCACTCATATCTCCACTCAGGTGTCCAGTCATATCTCCAGTTACTGTGATCAGAGTTTATCACACACTTCAGACTCACTCTCTCTCCAGTGAATACAGGACCGTTTGGAGTCGCAGTCAGTGAAGATCTGGGTAAAGCTGTGAAGAAAGACAAAAACATGAAGTGACTGAAACAGCAGTTCAGAGGAAAGAATTACCTTGTAAATGTGTCACAAAACTATATAGTTTTTATAGTCTATTATTAAAATATAGTCTATTTTTTGTTATTTTTTCATAACTTGGTCGAGTCGGAGTGAACTGTTGTGTATGAATCTAGCAGTTTAATCCAAGTCTTGAGAAGAGATACGATCACTTTATATGATAAACAGATTTGAATTTAGGCTTTTATTCACATGCTTTTTGGATCTTCTAAGTTTTGGTTTCCTGGATGTTTAATGGAGGAACAGAAACCTCTCAGGTTTTATTTAGGTTTCTTCATTTGTTTCAAAGACTAATCAAAGTCTTCTGGGTTTTGAAGCACATGAGGCCGAGTACATGATCTGTGTGTAATAATAACTGCATTCAGCTCTCTAAAACAATCACTGATCACTGCACAGCATCTGTCCTGTAAAGAAACATCTGACACAATTCTGCATCTGAACAGAATAATGACTAAAAGTGAATTGATTCAGTCCTCTTATAAAAACAGACAGATGTGGCTCATACAGAGCAGTGTAAGAAAATAAAATATACTGTTGTTCAAAAGTTTGGGATCAGTAATATATATATATATATACAGTGGGTACGGAAAGTATTCAGACCCCCTTAAATTTTTCACTCTTTGTTATATTGCAGCCATTTGCTAAAATCATTTAAGTTAATTTTTTTTCCTCA
>NW_015554050.1:51311-55058 GCF_001515605.1 Sinocyclocheilus anshuiensis
AAAAATTTAAGGGGGTCTGAATACTTTCCGTACCCACTGTATATATATATATATATATATATATATATTTATATTAATCAATTAATACCTTTATTTAGCAAGGATGTGTTCAATTGATAAAAGTGTTAGTAAAGACTTATATTGTTAGAAAAGTTTTCTATTTTGAATAAAAGCTGCAATTCTCTGTCGTCATTGCACTTACAGCTGATTGGTCCAATATCTGTTACAAACTCTCAACTAGATCATAATAACATAATCTGACTGTGAGCATGATAGGGGAGTCAAACTAAGATCAAATTTACCTGCTTATCTACTCAATCTGTTTGTTTTGAAATGATGTAAGGAAAAATGAACAGACTCACCTGATACTGTCAGTGTAACTCCGTCACTCATCTGTGAGTATGTTGGTGCTTTTGACTGAGTTCCTGTACAGCTGTACACACCACTATGAGATGAATCCACAGATGGGATTATATAGTTCTGGTTTTGTCTTGAGCTATAAACTAGTTTTCTGTCTTTATACCAGCTGTACTGCCAGACTCCTGTCTGCTGTGTGTCACATGTGAGAGTGACCGTCTCTCCTCTGAACACACGTCTATCAGGATGAACATCAACAACAGGTTTGGGTCTCTCTGTGAAATGAGCAAACAACACACTTCACATGTCTGAAAATATTTCAGATGATCTGTGCAGCCTAAATTATTATTATTATTATTTTATTTGACATTTAGTTTAACTGACAATGTTAATGTATGACAGTAATTATCATGCTTTATAACAAACACATAAAGTTGTCTTCCATTAAAAAAAGTATAGAAAGTAAGAAAGCACTGACCTTTTACTGTTATCTTAACTGCATTACTGTACTTGCTGTAGGAGTTTCCTCGTTGTGCTATACACTTGTACTCTCCTTCATCAGAGACGCTCACAGACTCGATTGTTTTAGTTGTATCACCCGTGGATTCAGTCTTTGAGTCTTTGCTCCAGTGAATTGTCCATCCAGTTAACTGTCCCACATCACAGCTCAGAGTAACTGTGTCTCCAGTGAACACTGAACTCTGGGGTTTTACAGTCAGAGTCAACTGCGGTTTATCTGTGAGTGTACAGTGATGCAGTGTTGAGTTCACTTATAGGTGTTATTGGTCACTCTTATTTATTTATTTACATTAAAAAAACTAACACTGTAAATTGCTTTAAACCATTTAAGTTTAAGTTCCGAAACTAATATTTATGCTGTCAGCACATTATTACTGTCAACGTATTTCATTTTAGTTCACTAAACAAAGTATATTCCTTAATATAAAATTAAACTAAACACTGCTCAAATACTTTGTGTATCTGGAACTGTTACAAAAACCTCCATTTGGGAAATAGGAATCCTTTTGCTAGTCAATGTCTGTTACACTATACAACATAAATAGAGGGGTGCAGATACAGTAAAATTCAGCAATAAACTTTAAGAAAAGTTAACTTTCATTACACTACTGTAAATAAATCTTACAGTAGATGAAAAGCACTACAAGAGAAAAGTCCAAAGACCAAACAACTGAATATACAGTAAACACACATTGGAATATACTTTCAGTTACTTTACAGAAATGAATGAACGAACAAACGAACGAAGCAACGAATGAAGGAAGGAAGGAAGGAATGAACGAACAAACAAACAACTAACGAACGAACGAACGAACGAACGAAGGAACTTCATTCAGCATCCTCTGCCAATTTGCATTACAGTATTGGTAGTATCCTTATTTGTTATAGCAGTTTCTAAGTCTTCTGACAAAATACTTCTCTGCCTCGCCTAGACAGTCGTCTCTCAGTTCTGCACAAATACAGTACACACTTGGCTGCAAATCAATTCAACAGTAATGAGTTTGAGGGTTTACTGTACAACTTGTTTTACAGTATTTACTATACACAGAATAATGAAAGTTATCTCATCTGAAGTATGTACTGTAAGTATATTGTATGTGTATTGTGTAAATGGTATTGAAACCTTGTAGATGAGCCTGTAGGCCAACTTCCCTCATGGTCAGTCCATGCAGAAGAACAAGGTCAACTATAGTGCTTTGTATTTCATCAGGAACAAATTAACTTTGACCTCACCCCTTCATTTTTATTTTCCCCTCCTATTCCCCTTTGTTTCCTACTACCAGGATTCATTTTCCAAAACACATAATCACTTGTGCTCCTGTGCATATCATCCTAAGATTCTGACTGGTGTGTCATCAGTTTTGCTACTTAATGTTCACACATGGATAAATGTGCGCTATTTGTGTTCATTTTGCTTTGTTTCCCACTACCAGGATTCATTTTCCAAAACACATAATCACTTGTGCTCCTGTGCATATCATCCTAAGATTCTGACCTGTGTGTCATCAGTTTTGCTACTGAATGTTCACACATGGATAAATGTGTGCTGTCTGAGTTAATTTTTTGATGCTTGAGTTAATTATATTGTGTGTTTGTGTTTTCTGAATGAGAACATGGTTAAACCTGTGCAAAATGGAGTTTTTGTGTAGAGTTTTGCAGAAAACACTGAGCAAATTGGAACGTGTGTGCAAACCGGTGAAATGTGTTAAAAGTTTTGAGAAACGTGTCTGTTTCAAGAACTGTATGAATGGTTTGGAAAATTGGGCCAAAAGAATCAGTTATAGGGTGTTAGCAATCGAGAAAAACTGCAAGTGAAATAATCAGCTAGCAATAGCACACATAAATGAACATCACTGCATCAGTAAATACACAGTTACTGACTTTTAAATAAAGTAACATGCAGCATAAAATCAACATGTTTTAGTTCGTCCTCAAACTAAACACAGACTTTATTCTATATAGCACAATTGTAACCCACAAAACTCTATTAAATCCCAACATAACAAGACATTAAACACTAACAGATCTTCCTCATACTCAAAAAAAAAAAAAAATTGTAACACTTATTCACTATTGAGTTCACTTCACACAGCTATTTTCTGATAAGTGCAATGAACTTTCACTAATAGTTGAGTGAAATTCGTTCATTTAAATTGGTAAATGTGACTGTTTAATAGTAAATTACTGGATGACTCACGTGACGAGAGTGATGCGTGACACTATGATCCAAAAGCGCACCTTTTGTTAATAAAAGTGCTTTTAATAAAAGTGCTTTTGATTTTTTTCTTCTCTAAAATGTGACTTTCTTTTTTTTTCCAGACAGTTTATCAGTAATCACTCTTGTGGGGCTACATGAAATGATTTCCCAGCATTTTTTGAACACTGACCAGCTGCAAATGTGATATTTATTTACAACAATTCAATAAAAAGAAGTTAATATTGTGGTATATATTAGACACAATATTGTCTGATTTTGCTAAATTGTGTACGTGAAAATATTACCTATAAAGCCACAGAAGAACTGTTGCGCATCTCCTAATAAAACAAGTACCACGAGAGCGATTAGACAGCATTTTTCACACTTACCACTTATGTGGATTTTAGAAAGTGGGCAAAGCATAACATGCACACTTACCAGCTATGTGTATTTTAGAAAGTGTACAAAGACTTTACGTGCACACTTACCATAACATGGATTTAAAAATACCGTTCTAAAGGGTTCTCGTGGCACTCTGAAAGAGCAGCCCATAGATGGAAATGGCGCATCCCAAAACGCTATGTCTGAGAAGTCATCAAGTCAATCTACGGCTAATATGCTAGAGTGACTAGCAGTAAATCTGTAGCTGAGGGAGCAAACATCCAGCTCTCAAT
>NW_015554050.1:55352-57455 GCF_001515605.1 Sinocyclocheilus anshuiensis
ACTTGTAATGGAGTAATATTTGACCAGCAGCATCTGTACTTTCACTCAAGTAATGGAGTTGAGTACTTTGTCCGCCTCTGGTTACAGGTAATAATATGATCAAAAAGTCATGGCAACAAACGACTTCCTAAGTCAGTTTAAGTTGAAACGACTTTCACAATCAATTTGATTAAACTTAATTCATGTTTTACTGTTGCTTATTGTCACTGTAGGCTTAGGCTATTTTTTCTATGAATTTTAATGAATATACAAATTAATAAAATTTGTTTTATTTTTTTTTTACAAAATTTTAATTTATTTATTTTTAACACCGCACCCCCAGCCCCCCCATTTTTTCTTGGGCTACACGCCAGGGGGTGCTACAGCACCCTCAGCACCCCTACTTCCCGCGGTAATGTGTATAGGCCCTATGCCCAGGGGCGCAGGAAGATGTTTTAGGTTGGGGGTGCTGTACGGGTGGGGGTGGGGGGTGTTATTATAAAATAATAAACATTATTTATAATGTATAATATACATTATAAAACAGTGTGCAATAATAACTTGTTGAGTGTAAAATTTAATTTAAAAAGAAAATTATTAAATGACTTTTTGTAAATAAACTTTTTGATAAAAAAAAGAAGCTAAAGAAGCTGGTGCAACACGTGAACATGTGAGAAGTTCTTGCTGTAACTCTGAAGTCTAATTTTTTGCTACCTTGCCTCAGAAAAATGAGGCCCACTATACAGAAACAACCCACATAATGCTGTGACTTCCACTACATCGTACGTTTACAACCAAACCACACCACTGAGAGAAACATCAGAACTTGCTTTGCCTGTGTATATTGTTACTACGATTATATTAGGGAATATATAATTTGCAAATCTCTGCAAACACAAACAAATTATAATAGTTGAGATACATAATGATTACATATTTATAACTGTGCAAGCTGTAAGGCTGGAAGAACCTCAGACACTTTGATCTCTTGAGATATAGACAATACAAATACACAGAGTATTAACATACAGGCATCTGTTTCCACATTTTACTAAGAGAAGATGCAGGAAAGCTTCTTTCTCACATGTTCTTCCTTCACATATGTTTATTCCCTCCCACTTCCGTCCCTTAACTCAGTTCACACAGAATCAGGGCTCTCAAGTTATAGCAAAGGTTTGGAGTGACATTACATCTGTTAGGGGAGGGGCCACTCAAATGGGAGGAGCAACTCAAATATTTGCAGCACCCAAGTTTTTGCTAGCAGTTCAATTTTACCAATTGTTCATAATTGACCAGCACAAATAGAAATTATAACATCTGGTAATTCTGATAAAACACAGACAAATTCATCCAAATAAAATAAATAGATTTATGTATTTCAAAAATACATATGTATCAAAAAAAAAAAAAAATTTTGCCCCAAACGAGCCGACTGAACAGCAGTACTCAATGTACATACTGTACACATACAGTAGCATTGCAGAACTTGCCCTGAGCATGTATTTCAAGCTGTGTGTGTGTGTGTGTGTGAGAGAGAGAGAGGGAGAGAGAGAGAGAGAGAGAGTACACATTTCAGCTTATGTTTTCTTTTTTTCTGTTGTGTTTGTTGCACATTTTGATGCCTGATGACAGGTGTAGAGGGCTCCCACATAAAGCACCATCACGATAGTAGCGTTCCATCCAGAGCCAAACTGTTCCTAGTTTTGGTTCCCCTTCAGGAACACCAGCTGCGTCGAAACGCTATGGGAACGCCTTCAGCATGACCACACTCTGAATCACGTGTGTAATCAGTCCAATGGATGGGCGAGACGTCACGGGCGGGGTGACAAGGACACTTAAAAGCACTTGCGGTGGAACTGTTGTCAGCTTTCTGTTATTCAGCAAGTGATCTGTGTGTGTGTGTCAGTCGCTATTTGTTGTGAGTCTTATTTAGTGTTGTTTGTCCACTTATAAGCTCCATTATGTCAAAGCTTCAGTCAAAAGAAGCATTTGAGCAAGAGCAGGCAGTGTTCAGGCTGTGTGTTGTCTGCTTGGGAGTGAAGCATGCAGAGTCGTTTGTTACTGTGTATGCTTCGCTTTCGGAAGGCTCTCTTTGAGGAGGGAGCCTTTACCAGCGTTCCTAGT
>NW_015554050.1:58314-62160 GCF_001515605.1 Sinocyclocheilus anshuiensis
TATTAGTAACCAATTATATATATATATATATATATATTCTGTATTTTTGATGAAATAAATACAGCCTTGATGAGGGTCAATTATTTATTAGGTTTATAATATATGCCTAACATAATATAATATGCTATAATATCAAAACAAACTGAAGCATTTAAACTGATAGAATAGAATAGAACAGAATAGAATAGAATAGAACAGAAAACAAACTGAAGCACAACTTAAACTGAGATCTGCAAGTTATATATATATATATATATATATATATATATATTTAAAAAACTGTGAACGTGAATTCTTATATAGCTATCTAAACACCTCTGTGAAGTACAGTTTGCACAAAACACCTGTGTGTGACTATAAATGTGTGACTGTAAATTGTTACCGTTCTGTGCCCATCATCCGCTATTTCCAGCACTTAATCAAGCCACTCTTCTTTAATACATGATGACGTTTTATTTCACATGTCATTGCGTTTGAGTTGTCTCTCGTGTTGAGCTATTTCATCCGCAACCATTGAAGTATTCGGTTTCCACAGCGACTCATTTGGCGCACACCATTTTCTTTCTATGAAACTTGTCAACCGCATTGACCGGCTCTAACTCTATAGCGATATCAACTCTATAGCGGTTTGCCAGAGCATTGCAATTCTTTTGCTTTTACTAGAATTCAATCAAAGAGGGAACATTGTTTATCATTGAAAGCCAATAATAAACCAAATTATTATCATGATTTTGTAGCCTATAAGGACATATGGGTGGTTGTCTCTAGGTTACGCATGTAACCATGGTTCACAGAGGGAACAAGACGCTGTGTCAAAACACTTTGGGAATGCCTTCAGCATGACCACACTCTGAATCACGTGTGTAATCAGTCCAATGGATGGGCGAGACGTCACGGGCGGGGTGACAAGGACACTTAAAAGCACTTGCGGTGGAACTGTTGTCAGCTTTCTGTTATTCAGCAAGTGATCTGTGTGTGTGTGTCAGTCGCTATTTGTTGTGAGTCTTATTTAGTGTTGTTTGTCCACTTATAAGCTCCATTATGTCAAAGCTTCAGTCAAAAGAAGCATTTGAGCAAGAGCAGGCAGTGTTCAGGCTGTGTGTTGTCTGCTTGGGAGTGAAGCATGCAGAGTCGTTTGTTACTGTGTATGCTTCGCTTTCGGAAGGCTCTCTTTGAGGAGGGAGCCTTTACCAGCGTTCCTCGTGGTGCTGTCCCCGCTTTCGCCTTGGTGGAGCGGCGGCTGCGCTCGTGGGGTTCGCATATGGATCCAGTGCCCGCTCTCTGGGATCGGAAGCCCGCAATGCGGTTCTTCCCCCCGGGGAGCGGGCTCGACGCTCCGTCTGTCTTCCTCCAAAGAGGTTGATGTGGAGGTCGTCGATGAGCTCGCAAGTTGCACAAGCACCAGTTGCTCAAGCATATTATGTCTAATATTATAATGAGCAGCATTTGCTGGGCAGCGGAGCTCGCACAGTCAGCTCTCGAGGGGGCTGATTGTGCTTCTCCCCGCTGTTAATGCTCCGCTCCTGCCGGGCACCCTCCGAGGAGTGTGTCTGTGCTTGCGATCTCTCCGTTCGGTCCCCCTACTGCTGAGGCAAGGCAGCGATTGAGATCGCGGGGTATCGCACATGGATCTAGCGGATGGGTTGGAGACGGCGCCCTTTCTCTGCCTGCAATCCTTGGATCCAGCGCTCTCTCGAGGCTTGAAATCCAGCGCTGCGGTTTCTTCCCCCTTTGAGTGAGAGCTCGCTGCTGCAACTATCTTTCTCCGAGGAGATTGATATGGTTGCTATGAGAAGTTTCTTCTCGAGGGAAGAAAAGGCTTGTGTGCAAAATCAGCGCGTGTTTACCGTGCATTACGGTCATTCAAAGTGATGCTTTATGTTGAATCTTTCACAATCAGACCGTGTTTACTTGTCTGGTTGTTTGGCTGCATTTAATTCGGAGGAATTAAACGGTGTATATCATCTGCATGAGAAGTCATATATATGTGTGTTCATATGACCTACTGTATTAGCAGTGGTGGACAGTAACGGAGTAGCTTTACTTCGTTACTGTACTTAAGTATATTTTTCAAGTATCTGTACTTTACTGGAATAGTTTTATTTTTAGTAACTTTTACTTTTACTTCACTACATTCCAAAGCATAAGATCGTACTTTTTACTTCACTACATTTCATAAAACATATCGTTACTCCTTATAATATATCACGTGCTCCGAGACGCAGAAGCAGTGTCTGATTCATGAACGAACTGATTCTTTTCAATGAACCTCTTAAATCGGTTCGCAAATCGCACCAAACGATTCATTAACGAATTAGAATGAACCGATTGCAGTTGTTCTCGAGTCGACAACTCACTGATTCAAATGATCCGTTTAGTGCGAGTCTCCAGTGAACTGAATTCACAAGTAAGAACCGGGAGATCTTGTGAGCGCGCATGCGACTGATGCTGCTAAAAGTAAGTTACCAATGTCGAATTTTAGGATTAATTATTGTAACTGAAAATCATATTTAGGTCAAAACTGTCAGTTGTTTGTGAACTAAATCTGCTGTAACAGGTGATCTATTTAAGCCCACTGAAATGTTTGAATGCAGACACTTCAACATCAGTTTCTCTATGTTTTAGGTAAAAAAACATTAAAATAACACAGATTAAATAAAATAACTCATGCACGTTCATATTCCCCACTGCATTTTAATATTCCCCGCTGCCGTAACGTTAACAGTTTTATTCAAATGCTATGCATTTAGCCCTATGTGACGTCTGTTTTTATATTGTTTATCAACAGTATACATTTTTATATTGTTTGGATTAACTAGCCTAGTAGACAGATATGAATGTTTATTCATAACCATACTGAAAATAAGTAAATACTGTTAGCTGATGTTAACTGTCTAGCTAATAAGCTTGCTGGTGTTAAGTTGAGGTAATTTTTAGATATAAAGTCCAAATATTTTTATTCAACCACCTAGATAGATTACATCTGAGGGAAAAGAAAGGATGTGATGTTCAGAACATGGTAACTACAGTAATTACCAAAGTGGGAAGTGATGCCCTCTGGGGGCATTTGGCCAGGAGTGTTTTCTCTCAGGTGCATCGCAGTGTAAGCTTCACAGTGAACATTACTACATCACTCTCGTCAACATAGTCCATATCAACAACAAAAATATATCTTGACTCCATATAGTGGTTATTTTGGGAAAATCCCAGGTATTTTGAGCAGTAGGATTATAAAAAAATATGTGCTAATATAAAATTAAATTAAGTAGCCTATATAAAATTGCAAAATAAATCTATCAGTACTTTTTTACTTAAGTACATAAAAATTGAGTACTTTTGTACTTTCACTCGAGTAAAATTGAAAAAAGGAGTACTTTTACTTTTACTGGAGTAATATTTTATTATACGTATCTGTACTTTTACTCAAGTACTTGATTTCTTTACTTCGTCCACCACTGTGTATTAGTAGGGACTGGATACGGGCCCCCTTTCCTCCCTCACTCTCTATACAGCGAGCGCTTGGGATAAAATTCTCGAGTAGGGAGCACAGTGCTCTCTCTTCCTCCGAGGAGGATGAGGTGGCAGCAGGTGCCGCTGGGCGGGAGCAGCCCCAACCGTGTTCCAGCTCCTCATTTAGGGAGCATCATTTCTCGTACTCCCCAGTATGTTGGAGTCAGAGTTGCGCTCCCGGGCCGAAGGCTTCTAGCAGAAGACGGGTCTGCGGACCGTCATTCTCACTGGAGAGTCTTCGGCCAGAACGTCCTGACGCCTATGACGCAGGACGTCTGATGGTTGGCCCCCTCTGGGGAAGAGCAGTGTACACCGCATCCCACGGTGCCCGTCTAT
>NW_015554050.1:62895-67034 GCF_001515605.1 Sinocyclocheilus anshuiensis
CTGAGTCTAGAGTCAGTGTGGCTCTCCCAGGCCGAAAGCTTCTAGCTGAAGGCAGTTCTGCGGACCATCATTCTCGCTGGATAGTCTTCGTCTAAAACGTCCTGACGCAAAAGGTCTAGGACTTCTGAGGGCCAGCCCCCTCTGGGGTAGAGCGGTGTACACCGCATCACACGGTGCCCGTCTATCCTCAGTGCTCTCAAGAGATCGATCTGTCAACCCTGCCACCGACGGTGCTTCAGGGCACAGCAGTCTCCGGAGAGCGCTTCTCTCAGTCACCGCTCGGAAATGTAGCGGTACTAAAAGGCTCGCTGCCTCTACGGAGGTCTCTAGAGCAGCTAGTTCGGCCGTCCCCTGCCAGTCCGCCGCTTCAGGGCACCGAGCTAGCCACTCTGGTTACACCAAAGGTCAGTCTCGAGAGACTGATTCCCTTAGTAGACTATTTTGCAGCGTGGAAACTACTGCCAAATGTGTCTCAGTGGGTCCTGCACACTGTAGAGAGAGGCTTCAGAACCCAGTTCGGTTCTCCTCCGCCTCATTTCACAGGGTCATTCCCACTCTGGTGGGCCCCGAGCAGGCTCTGGTAATGGAACAAGAAGTAGACACTCTCTTGAGAAAGGAGGCCATCGAGGTGGTCCCTCCTCATGTAAGAGAGTCCGGGTTTTACACCCGGTATTTCATCGTTCCCAAGAAGGATGGAGGGCTGCCATCCTTCCCCATCACAGGAAGTTCCTGAGGTTTGCTTTGGGGGCAAAGCTTACCAGAACCGGGTTCTTACTTTTCTCTCACCCCGCACTTTCACAAAGTGTGTGGATGCTGCTCTGTCTCCTCTGTGACTCCAGGGCATCCTCATACTCAACCACATCGATGATTGGCTAATGTTAGCTCGATCAGAGCAGATGGCGGTTTGGCATCGAGACGACGTTCTCACTCAAAATGAAAGAGCTGGGGTTAAGACTTAACACCAATAAAAGTGTGCTTTCTCCAGTACAGAGAACCACTTATCTGGGCGTGGTGTGGGATTCGACCATGATGCAGGCACGTCTGTCTCCTGCTCGGATCGAGTCGATCCTCACTGCAGTCGCGAGAGTGAGAGAAGGCCGGTCACTCACTGTCAAGCAGTTCCAAACTGCTGGGCCTGATGGCAGCTGTGTCCAACGTGATATCTCTTGGCCTGCTGTACATGAGACCCCTACAGTGGTGGCTCACGACAAAGGGGTTCTCACCCACTTCGCCTGCTCAAGGTCACGCGGCAGTGCCTACATGCCTTAGACATGTGGAGGAAACCTTGGTTCTTGTCTCAGGGCCCGGGTGTTGGGAGCTCCGTGTCGCCGCGTAGCAGTAGCGAGTGGCCGCTCGGCCCACGGTCTGTGGAGTGGTCGCCATCTCACGTGGAACATCAACTGGCTGGAGATGCTGGCTGTGTTTCTAGCATTGAACACTTTCTCCCGGACCTAAGAGATCGCCATGTGTTGGTGCGCACTGACAACACAGCGGTGGTCTCTTATATCAACCACCAAGGAGGTCTGCATTCGCGGCCCTTGTAGAGGCTGGCGCACCAAACGAGTAGACCTAATAGAATGTACGAGTGTAGACGGAAAATAATTAAGAAGCGATCTGATATAAACTAGGATAGTAATAATAATATAATGTAAATGTCTCGAATGAAGATGGCGGTTGAAAGCAATATTTGATTAAATCAAGCAAATTCACAGAAATATTGTTGTATATGAACAAAGAGCTCGTTAACATGACAGCAAAAAAACTAGGAAACAAAGCGTAAGACCTTACAATTACCATTAGATGGGAAACAAATTCAAACAGAAAGAACGAGCAAAGTCATGGAAACATATAAAATCGTTCTTGTTTCAAAGTGTAACCCTATGAAAATCTTTGCGGTTTATATCCCACAACGGTGTGACGAGACCTAGCGCAGTAGCGCCGTTAAACACGAGGATAAAGTCAAGATATCTAGCAATTTTAGGTATACTTACCAGGAATAAGCCTGATGCGTGAAAGACTTAGAACAAGCATTTGTGTTTGTGTTGTTAGGCTATATTGTTCTTATTGTCACTATAAAGATTTGTACGTTTAGATACATATCAACGTATTTATGAAACGCTGTTACAGAATTTGTCTTAGTGACATCCAATGGAATATTTAATTAAAAGATAACACAGAGGACTGTTTGAGTAACACTCTGTCAAGTGTTAGCCCAACTACCGGAAACCTGTAACTTTATTATAATTATTTAAAAAATACATATAAGCTTCATGCCTGACACTTTTGTAACTGACTAAAAACTAATATTTAAGTAAAAAATAAGAGAATTAAGAGATGTTAAAAAAAACTGCTGGCCACGTTTTCTTAAAGAAGAACTGCCAGACATGACAACGCGCGGTTACAGTTGTACATGTTTCCTGGAACAAAACTAAAAGGCAGTCACCTAAAACACAAAGACTGAATAAAACGGACTGAATCATCACTTTCGCTTAAAACAACTGTGATTTATTAAAGTCATGTTTAGAGACACGTACAAAGAAAACAGAGTTTCCACACCATCTTCAACTTGTAATGTGTAACTTTATGTGCTCTATAAGAAATAGATGTACATGTAACAGAGACATAGTAAGATTGAGGCCTTGTGTCGCGTGGCCGCTTTGTAGACATCACAATCTCAGTTTAAACACTCTCTTGACTTTCATTTGATTATCTTATACTGTACTTGTTCATGTTTTCCTGCGAGCACTCGCCGCATGTTTGACAAAACTCTTGAGAATAGTCTTCAACTAAAACTGTACAACAACAATGAAAAAGGTATACAGCGCTGTCAGCTAGTGAGGGGGTGGCCATCAAAATCAACATTAAAACTTTAACAATAGTTTAGAAGAGAGGATTTCAGTATTAGGTACTTGATATACTGATACGAATTCATGTTGTGCTAACACATTTCCTGTATAAAAGACTATGTCTATAACCTTTTTAAAGGGGGATGTGATATAATGTTATGGTACTTAATTGCGATCACATTACAACAAGGTGTGCCATAGTCCCTCTAGCAAATCTGCCAAAAGTGGACAAAACTGAAAAAAATTTGCATGCGGTAGATGCTTTTGCTTATGACCGATGGGAAGTGCACGCAGTCCTATGCTTTAATGTCAAGCGGAAATGTTGAAAGAAACAAGTACGACAAATAAATAAATTTGAACATCGTCATCAGCTATCTGAACAAGTCTAGATGTAGTTGTGTAAGAAAAAAAGTCATTTAAAACAACCTTTACAAAAAATATACCCAAATTATCACGAGTGGGTTTTCTGTAATCATATGATAATTTTCTTAGTGGTTTGGTCTCTTGAGTTACATAGGGGTTTTGCTCTCACAAAATTCCTTTATATTTTGTGTCTGTAGCCTTTTCAAGAGCATGGCACTTTAACACCCTCAAACTTTACTGAATGTGTAGCTTTGAGCTAAATGGTGAGACATGTTCCAGTTGTAATAGTTGTATGTGTAAATCAGCAAGCCTTACTTTTCGTGTTGACAGTTCATCGTATTTATATGGAGATGGATAATTGTCCAAAAAGTAATACCAATTTAATCAAACACTCTCAAGTAGACAGTCATTTTCTGAATTTATTTCTATAAACATTGAATGCTGACGGATCTCCGAAAGAAGGCCTCACCTAAAAGCATATAAAGTCCAACAAACAAAATGTGTACAGCATCATCCGTAATCCTGATCATCTGACTTAGTAAAATGTCAGTCACAGTAGATCAAGAGAGGTTTTTCTGTATTCTGTATGCGATATGGTTTTCTTATATGATGTAAACACTTTCTGAGGTGTCCTGAATTTACAACTGTGCCCCCATAGATCTTGTTTGGATATTATCTTTGGGGTCTGTAGGGGAAAAGTATGGATGATAAGGTTCATTCTATATCTATTTTATATGTAAGTCAAAAATAATAACCTAAGACAATTGTTAAAAACAGTTGAAACAAGCTCGACTGATACAACTCTTTAATTTCATGTTGGATATTGAAAAATCCACATTCTGATGCATTAGAAAAAGTATTAGAAAGGCATGAAACCATGATACACGAGCAAAAATATTGAATAAAATATGATGAATGAATGTAAAATAT
>NW_015554050.1:68098-68982 GCF_001515605.1 Sinocyclocheilus anshuiensis
CATAGATCTTGTTTGGATATTATCTTTGGGGTCTGTAGGGGAAAAGTATGGATGATAAGGTTCATTCTATATCTATTCTATATGTAAGTCAAAAATAATAACCTAAGACAATTGTTAAAAACAGTTGAAACAAGCTCGACTGATACAACTCTTTAATTTCATGTTGGATATTGAAAAATCCACATTCTGATGCATTAGAAAAAGTATTAGAAAGGCATGAAACCATGATACACGAGCAAAAATATTGAATAAAATATGATGAATGAATGTAAAATATGTTTTCTTTGTACGGTTAAGAAGCTTCATCTAGACCCCCGAATAATTTAGACCCCCAAATAAGACCAGTTCCACTCGGATAATGAACACCTCTGGGAAAAATCATTTGAAATGTACGTTTGTCAAAAAAGAAAGAATAATATTTTATCTGGTTTAGCTGTATTTAAAAATAAATAAATAAAATCCCTTTCTTAAAAACATTGAGTCAAACTTATTTGTAGGCTGATTCTCGTCTCGTCGTGTATTGACAACATAATTATCAGACTTATAAAAGCAGTGTGAACCTTCGTAGAATTATTAAAGTAAATCTTATAAAACAAAGAGATCCGATTAATGACATTGTGTCAGAACACAACTGTATGAAAATGCATTTGGTAACCTTTTATTCAACAATACAATACTTGATTTTGGGAAAAAGTTTGAAAACTAACTTACATATGCCACATATGCCAGTTGACCTTACTGAATGACATCATTCTGTGTGTGTGTGTGTGTGTGTGTGTGTGTGTGTGGTGTGTGTGGTGTGTGTGAGAGTGTGTGTGTGTGTGAGAGAGAGTGAACTGCCTGTCAGAAATCATAGCACGTCAGCTGTCTTAACCGCGGCTTGT
>NW_015554050.1:70261-73186 GCF_001515605.1 Sinocyclocheilus anshuiensis
TCCATGATTTCCTGCGAACACTCGCCGCATGTTTGACCAAACTCTGAGAATAGTCTTCATCTAAAAACTGTACAACAACAATGAAAAAGGTATACAGCGCCGTCAGCTAGTGAGGGGGGTGGCCATCAATATCAACATTAAAACGTTAACAATAGCTTAGAAGAGAGGATTTCAGTATTAGGTCTTTGATATACTGATACATATTTCTGTTGTGCTAACATATTTCCTGTATAAAAGACTATGTCTATAGCCTTTTCAAAGGGGGATGTGGTATAATGTTATGGTACTTCATTGCGATCACATTACAACAAGGGGTGCCATAGTCCCTCTAGCAAATCTGCCAAAAGTGGACAAAACAGAAAAAATTTAGCACGCGGTAGATGCTTATGCTTATGACCGATGGGAAGTACACACAGTCCTACGCTTTAATGTCAAGCGGAAATGTTGATAGAAACAAGTATGACAAATACATAAATTTGAACATCATCATCAACTATCTGAACAAGAGGTCTAGATGTAGTGGTGTAAGAAAAAAGCCATTTAAAACAACGTTTACAAAAATATACCCAAATGATCACGAGTGGTTTTTCTGTATTCATATGATAATTTTCTTAGTGTTTTGGGTTCTTCTGTTACATAGGGATTTTGTTTGCACAAAAAATCCTTCATATTTTGTGTCTGTAGCCTTTTCAAGAGAGTGTACAACCTCAAACTTTACTGAATGTGTAGCTTTCAGAGCAATGGCTAGATATGTTTCAGTTGTAAGTGTAAAACAGCAAGACTTACTTTTGGGGTCTGTATAGAGGGAAAGCAAGGACGATAAGGTTTATTCTATATCTATGTGAGTGCATAATAATAATAATGATAATAATAATAATAATAATAATAATAACCTAAGAAAATGGTAATAAACAGTTGAAACAAGCTCGGCTGATACATATCTTTAATTTCATGTTGGATGGTGAAAAATCCACATTCTGATGCATTAGAAAAAGTATTAGAAAGGCATGAAACCATGATACACGAGCAAAAATATTGAATAAAATATGATGAATGAATGTAAAATATGTTTTCTTTGTACGGTTAAGAAGCTTCATCTAGACCCCCGAATAATTTAGACCCCCAAATAAGACCAGTTCCACTCGGATAATGAACACCTCGGGGAAAAAATCATTTGAAATGTAGGTTTGTCAAAAATAAAGAATAATATTTTATCTGATTTAGTTGTATTTAAAAATAAATAAATAAAATCCCTTTCTTAAAAACATTGAGTCAAACTTATTTGTAGGCTGATTCTCGTCTCGTCGTGTATTGACAACATAATTATCAGACTTATAAAAGCAGTGTGAACCTTCGTAGAATTATTAAAGTAAATCTTATAAAACAGAGAGATCCGATTAATGACTTTGTTATAACAACGGATATGAAACTACATTTGGTAACCTTTTATTCAAGCCTTAAAGCAAGTTTATGCTTTAAAATCAGTAATACAAATGTACAATACAATACTTGATTTTGGGAAAAAGTTTGAAAACTAACTTACATATGCCAATCTGAACTGTTGACCTTACTGAATGACATCATTCTGTGTGTGTGTGTGTGTGTGTGTGTGTGTGTGTGGATCTGTTTGGATTATTTTTAAAATAATCAAATTTTAAAAACACTGCAACAACCACATTTGTAATCATGATTTATTTTGTAATATCATGTTTTGACCTCATATTTACTAGGTATGAATTTAATCTTTGTAAAAATAAGAAAAGTAAAGTCATATACGTGAAAAACGAGCCACCTTAAAATGTAACATTGTATATAGGTTTTAACAACGTACTGTAGTTACTTTCTACCGCAGGACATCAGGAGTCTGGTGTGGTGTACGCTATTTCATTTAGTTTGATATGAGCTTTTTAAGTACAATTAAATATTCTCAGGAGCCCCTGTGACCCCAGAAGTCCCTTACATGTGTTCTTTCATTCAAGCACGGTTTACGACTCCAAAAAGTCAGTGGGTATTCAAAGAATGTCTTTTCTCTGTACCAGCCTTTTGTCCCGACAAGTTGCTGTTTAACATTATGGGGTAGATTACAGCTAGTCATAAACAGTGTTGGGGAAAGTTATTTTTAAAAGTAATGCATTACAATATTGTGTTACTCCGTAAAAAAGTAACTAATTACGTTACTTAGTTACTTTTTATGGAAAGTAATGCGTTACGTTACTTTTGCTTTACTTTCGCGTTACTTTTTAAATATGAGCAGGCTTGATTGTTTTTAATATAAGAAGTTCTATTTATAGCAAATGTAAAAGCCCTTTCACACCAAAAAGTGTAACCTCAGGCTGAAGGAAAAGTAAATTCACGTCTGTACAGTAGAACACAGGAGAAGAAGGTTCAACATTCTTCAGCAATAAAAAAAAAAACAACGAAGGACAATTGTTAGTTTATCTAAAGTCATTTTTGCTTTTTAGTATGGTTGAACTGGATCATCAAAGGTCAGCAGCAAAGACATTAGTTAAAGGGGTCATATGATACTGCTAAAAATTGTAACGGGGCTGACGAGACGTGAGGATCCATCTGCAAGCTTTTAAGAGACGTGGTCATAACAGGCAGGGTCGAACAATAGCAAACAGGTATATGGCGGGCAAAACACAAGAATAGTCCTAGGGCTAGCGTAGGTCAACGATGAGGCAGCCTCCTTGGCTGGGTCGGGACAGGGCAAAAGTTCACATACGACCTCCTTGGCCGAAACAAAGCAAACAAAGAATTCACTAACGGCCTCCATAGCCGTGACAGGACAGGGTGAGGATTCCCCGACGGCCTCCATAGCCGTGACAGGACGAGCAGGGGGTTCGCAAACGGTCTCTATGGCCGTGACAGGACGGGCAGAGGGTTCACAGACGGCCTCCATAGCCGTGACAGGGCAGGACGGGG
>NW_015554050.1:73304-74183 GCF_001515605.1 Sinocyclocheilus anshuiensis
ACCCTCCCTAGCCGTGATAGGACAGGACGAGGATTCACAGACGGCCTCCATAGCCGTGACAGGACAAGCAGAGAGTTCATAGGCGGCCTACATGGCCGGAACAGAACAGGACGAGAGTTCAAAAGTGGATACCACTGACACCTCTGGAGGTTCTGCAGCGGATGCCGCCACCTCTGGAGGTTCTACAGTTGGACCATTGGGATACGGGGAGAGTTCAGTTGGTAATGGTTCCTTCGACCCTGACAAGACAGGCTGAATGTGTGTTTCTGGGCGCCACCACCGTGCAAGGAGCTGAGGCGAGCACCGCGGTCATAAATACACTCTTCGAAGACCAAGCAGACAAGCGGTTACATGGTCTGACTACATACATTTTCGAGTAGATAACCGATAGTATACAGTCGTAGTCAGAATTATTGGCACCCTTGGTAAATATGATCAAAGAAGGCTGTGAAAATAAATCTGCATTGTTAATTTTGATATTTTATTTTAAAAAATTCACAAATATCTAACCTTTCACTGAACTAAAACAATTGAAGAGTTTGAGTGGCTAAAGACTCTCCAAGGACCACAGCTGGCTGCCCTGAGTCTCAGGGTCAGAAAACCTCAAACAGCACCTACACCACATGTTGTTTGGGAGGGTTTCAAGAAAAAAAAATAAAGAAAAGAAACTGCTCTCATCCAAAAACAATCCCCAGCATGTTCTGTTGTCAGACACGACTGGAACTTCAAATGGGACTGGCTTCTATGGTCAGATGTAACTAAAAAATTAGCTTTTTAGCAACAAACACTCAAGATGGGTTTGGTGCACACAGGGATAAAAAGTACCCCATGTGTACAATGAAATATACTGCTGTATTTTTAATGTTGTGGGCCTATATT
>NW_015554050.1:74299-75694 GCF_001515605.1 Sinocyclocheilus anshuiensis
ACAATGCAGATTTATTTTCACAGCCTTCTTTGATCATATTTACCAAGGGTGCCAATAATTCTGACCACGACTGTATGTTCAGCGAAGGGTATGTTTCACACAGATATTTATCACACTGATAAAGAGCGTTCAGAAAAGTCTGATATAGAAAAATAAGTGTAGAACTAGATCTTAGCAGACACAGGATGTCAGATAGTTCAGGCTCTCCATAGGAATACTCTTAAGATATGGACACTTTTTATTTAGCCTTTTAAGCAGGACTATGTTTTGAAATAAAATAAACTAAGTACAAGTTTCCTTTAAAATTAAGTTTTGAACAGGTACTGCTGAATAAAAAAATCATAATTTAGGTTACATTTGCATGCAAATAAGTAAAATATTTCATTTAAATCTTTTAAGATTTCGTCTAAACAATCTTTTAATTTTGAAAGATCTTATTTACACTCTTAAGATTATGCTTTAATAATAATACATTTTAAAAGATGAAGACGTTCACTCTGGAAAAGGGTTAGAGGCCAGAAACTTGACACATGCACTGTAATGGACCGCAGAGACTCATTCCACCTCTGAGTGGGTCTGAAGCATTCAAACCATTTCGCTATGGAGTTTATCCCTGGAGGACCTAGGAGTTTTTGGTATATTTCAGCTTAAACATTTTTGTTTTATTTTTTGTAAATCTTTAATTCAAAGAATGGACATCATTGTTCGCAGAAAAATGTAAGCCATTTTTATTGTCACCTAATACTATTGTAAATGTTTATTTTTATACAGTATGTTACATATAATTACATTTTATTAATTAACATCTTTAAAATAAGAGATTGAACGAGAAAGCAACGTTTATGCGTGGTTAGTGAAAAAATAAATAATAGTAATAACAATAATAAAATAAAAAATTCTGTTTAAAATACTTGTTTAAAATGTTTGATAAATGTGTCACGACAGACACACTGGGAGCACAGGAACGAACACGGAGACGAGGAACAAAGTACATTTCAAAGATTTAATAAACAAAAGCTGGGAATACAGAGACACGGGATACACTGAGGACACGAAATGACATTTGACAGCGGACAGGAAATAAGGGGCAAAACACACCTTATATAAAAAGAAACTAATGGGACACACCTGGGATCAATAGAACTAAATGGGATTAGGAACCATGAAAAACAAATATGGGCATAAACATTAACCTGGAGCACACGGGGGAGGAAAACACAACATGAGACATGGAACAAAGTCTGACAGGGGGGGTGGGTGCTCTGGAGGTCCCTCAGGACAGACACGAGACGGCGGGCCTCCAGAGTGATACCCGTTCAGGGTGCCATGGCGGAGCAGGCAGCTCGGGGAGTCATGGCGGAGTAGGGAACTCAGGAGCCCATGGCGATCCGACAT
>NW_015554050.1:75994-82515 GCF_001515605.1 Sinocyclocheilus anshuiensis
GTGGTGTAGGAAACTCAGGAGGCCATGGTGGATCTGGCAGCCCAGGAGGCCACGGTTGAGCAGGTAGTTCAGGAGGCCATGGCAAAGAAGCCTCCGAGGCCGCGGCCCCAGTCCCCACCCCGGCCTCTACGGCTGGAGTCCTACTACCCCCACCCCCCAAAAAAAAAATACTCGGGGAAGATTTTGGGCTCCAAGGCTTCCGTGGGCTGAAGCCCTCCCTGGGCTCGACGGGGGATCAGGAGCACTCCCTGGGCTCGATGGGGGATCAGGAGCCCTCCGTGGGCTATACTCGGGAACAGGAGCCCTCCCTCAAGCCCGCCAGCGTGGCCGGCGGACTTGACTTCTGAGCGGCCGGTGGGCTGGAGTGCGCCAGCCAAAGAATATATTTCTAATGTGCAGCAAAATATAATTGAGCTTCACAAATTAGAAAGTGACTTTAAGAAAAGAGCTAGAGCAGTGAAAATTCCACAAATTTCCACCATCAGGGCAATAATTAAGAATCTCCAATCGATAGAAAATGTTACAAATCTGCCTGGAAGGGGACGTGTGTCTATATCGTCCTAATGCACGGTGAGGAGGAGAGTTTATTCAAAACAAAAACAAAACACGGGAGAATAAGCGCCGCTTACTGTTTCGGTCCTCTGTTCTGTCACGTCACACACACTGGGAGCACAGGAACGAACGCGGAGACGAGGAACAAAGTAAATTTCAAAGATTTAACCTCCTGGGGTCGAGGGTTCCGCCGGCGGCACCCCTTGCAGATTTGAATGATAACAGCGAAAAGAACTTAAAATGCTCCTTCATACGTGATCGTACATATAAGAGTAATACAGCATTTAAAATCTGTAAAGGGTCTACTTTTATTTGTGTACACTCACAATATCAACAAAACATTGTGCTTTTGCAAAATAAAGAAAATAAACAGGGTGTGCTTTTAGCCGTCTCATTCTCCGCGCAACAATCCCCAGCATATTCTGTTGTCAGACACGACTGGAACTTCAAATGGGACTGGCTTCTATGGTCAGATGTAACTAAAAAATTAGCTTTTTAGCAACAAACACTCAAGATGGGTTTGGCGCACATGGATAAAAAGTACCCCATGTGTAAAATGAACTATACTGCTGTATTTTTAATGTTGTGGGCCTATATTCCTGCTGGAGGTCCTGGACATCTTGTTTAGATACATGGCATCTTTGATTCTATCAGATACCAACAGATAAAAAATCAAAAAGTGACTGACTCTGTTAGAAATCTTATAATGGGCCATGTCTGGATCTTACAAAAAGACAATAATCCAAAAACAAACCTTAAAAACAACACAAAAATGGGTCACTGGGCACAAAACCAAGCTTCTGCTATGGCCCGTCGTGCAGCTAGATCCAGTGGAGAATATCATTCTGATGAGTAGCCTATACTTACGTCTGTTGTTGTTGTGACGTAACTTGTACATATTTTACTAGTTAGACTTTTTCCAAACCATGATTCCTGACTAAATGTATAATCAAGTGAAACATTATGAAGATTCATTCACTGCATCTACGTATGGGGTGTAAAAAGATTTAATAAACAAAAGCTGGGAATAAAGAGACACAGGATACACTGAGGACACAAAATGACATTCGACAGCAGACAGGAAACAAGGGGAAAAACACACCTTATATAAACAGAAACTAATGGGACACACCTGGGATCAATAGAACTAAATGGGAATAGGAAAAGGAAAAAACAAATATGGTCATAAACATTAACCTGGAGCACATGGGGGAGGAAAACACAACACGAGACATGGAACAAAGTCTGACAAAATGGGAGAGTCCTCATAATTAAGATCGCCTGCAAAAAATATTTAATTAAAATTGAATCTTATGCAGATTTTTTTTTGTGTCTGTGAGGGATGGGTGTACAGTTTGTACAGTAAAAAAAAAAATCATTACACCTATATGGAGTGTCCTTACAAACCAAATATGTAGTAATAGTTTAAATGAATGACAGCTTTTAAAAAATATAAATTATAATAAATGATGTTTATAAAAATGTAGAAAGTTTACTGTGATGTTTAGGTTTAGGGGATGATACAGTTTAAATATAAAAGGTTCTAAATATATTAAAAATATATCTTTTGCTTTGTTTTATATTGTGTGTGATTGCATAATTTATTTACTGTATATTCATTTCGTTTAAAAGAAGAGAATAAGGCTTGGACGATTGAATGTGTGTCTGTGTACTTGTTTAACCTACTTTTTGGGGGTCAAGTGTCCTCTCAGAGAGGAGCATGAATATTTTGACTTTGCATGGGACATTTTATTGAAAACCATGAGTAAATTACTTATAAATCACATTAATTATTTAGTTATTTTATACGATGTAAAGTTTACTGTGATGGTTAGGTTTAGGGGATCATTATTAATAAAAAATAATTAATATAATGTAAATGTAAATATAAAAGGTTTTAAATATATTGTAGAAACTTAAATTTTCTGTGAAACTGCTTTGCAACAATTTGTTTTGTGAAAAAGCTATACAAATAAATGTGAATTGAATTGAATTATGTCTATGGAAAGTCTCCATAAAACATGACATTGACATGTCCGGAAATGTCTGGGGTCCACGATATCCCTTACCGTTTGACCTGTTAAAATGATTTGACTTGTCTTTACACAGGCTTTGGAATCTGTGTTTCCAGTGAAACTAACAGATGAATGTGGGTTATTTATGATAGTTACTAAACCTGAAACGTGTACAAACAGTTAGAACTTCTTAAAACAAAAACCATATCAGAATGGTTTGTTCGGACTCCATCTAGATTATATGTGTGTGGGCGAACATATTGTGATATGTTAAAATTGATTACTTATTTCTGATTTTGACCTTAAAACCGATATGTATTTCACAGCTCTTTTCTGATTTTCCACAGAAAGGCCTGAGACCTATTTATCTAAGCGTACCACGGAATGCAGCCAGATTCCTCCCCGGACTTGTGGACTTCATATGGCAGACCGGATGTGGGAACTGACCATAAAAGCACAAAAACCTTCCTCAGGATTTCATTTATGGACACAAGCACCCCGTTATTTACTACTCATGTAATTTACACAGAAACAACAACATTCTAATATCTGGTTGGCTGGTAGGTGGCATTTAACTCTGTATAACTTGAGACAGCTATGAACTCCGTAGAGAACTTCCCTCCATATTCCTGTGCCCCATCTATTAATTGTATATAATGGGACAAGTTATCCCTTACTTCTCAGCGTGAGAAATACAAGGTGTGGCGTGAGCGTGTGAACTGGTTGAAATGCGTGTGTATCACGGTGAATGCGTGAGACTTGTCGCGCGTGAAAATGTCTAAAATGTGACACAAATTTGCGTGCAATTTCACTGCCTGAAAACCATGTCTTAGTGTTTCAAAAGCATTAAAACAACTTTAACATTGAGTTTCATCTTGGAATTTCAAATCTTGCCCTCCCCCTCATTGCTTCTATCCTCCTTGGTCCTCAACAACTTAATTTATTACTACAACCTGATTTTCTGATGCACTCATATCACTATCATCAATACTTTCTGAAATAAGTACAGATGTGTCCATCTTCCAAAAATCTTACAAAAATGAACCTAAAACACATGCATAAAGGCTATAATACTGCCCGCCAATGCTGGTCAATAGTGCCAGCTACACAAAATATGCATCACATAGTTGAAGGGGATGTCATTTGACATCACTAAAATAAAATTTTGTTGGCTGAACATTAATATTGTATTTTAAATGCAATTTACTTAGCGTCATTTATAAATGACGATATCCCATAGAGGGTTAGGGGTGTAAAGATACTCGTATTGAACCGTTTGGTACGGGGCTTTCGGTTCGGTACGCATTCCAAACCATACGATACGTTGGACTAATCCTATTACATTTGGAAATTAAAAGAGCTTACCGTGTGTGAAATATAATGTTTTCAGTGCCACTGTACTCAACAAGGCAGCCCAAATGACGTATCAGGCAAAGGGATGTCTGCCTCGCCCATCCCTAAACAAAACCACACTACTCCAGTAGGGTTGTGACGGTAAGGCAGTTAGTTACTGTTTTCCCTCTTTTCCTTGTTTTATTTGCTTTTAAATAGCTTGTAAATGCATGTGCGCATTTTACTTTCACTTTCGAATTAGCGGCGATTCGCCAATTGATTGAATTGACAACAACAAAACCGTCTCGTATCGAACCGAACCGTATCGTATCGTTACACCCCATACTGGAGTGCAGAGGTCCGCTGTCCAAGTCTGGGGTGTGCCAACCACAGATAAGAGCTTATATGGATAACCTCACAGTCTCAACATCTTCAGTTTCTGGCAGCAGATGGATCCTTTCAAGGTCTGGAGAGGGTCATCGAGAGTCCAAAAGATGAGCTTCAAGCCTGCCAAATCTAGATCACTTGTCCTGAAGAAAGGCAAAGTCATAGACAAGTTCCGCTTCATGCTGGAAGACACCCCGATTCCATCCATAAGTGAGAAGCCAGTGAAGAGTCTCGGAAAGCTCTTTGACCACAGCCTCCGAGATACAGCCGCTATATAAGTAATCCATTAGTGAGATTGAGACGTGGCTAAAAAAGGTTGATAAATCTGGTTTGCCTGGAAAGTTCAAGTGCTGGATGTGCGCATGGCATCCTGCCATGGATTCTATGGCCTCTGCTGGTATATGAAGTGCCGATTACATCAGTCGGTCTACCTCGCAGGTTGAGTAATACAGATCTGTATGGGAAGAATAACACCCTGCAGCTCCCTTTCAGCAGCATTACAGAGGAGTTCATGGTCTCCTGCACTCAGGGGTGTAGTTTGTGGGGAGGATAATAAAACAATAACCAATACTAGCCAGTACAAACCCCCAATATATTTATACCATGGTTAATGGAAACCTAAAACCAGGCTATTAAATAATTCATATTGTGCCTTCGGTGCTTTTATAAGTGTGAACTTCACGTACAAACCGAACTGGGGTGTGTTTCCCAAAAGCATCGTTAGCTAACTATGGTGGTTCGTTCCTTTGTACTCTATTGGTAATGACGGAACTTGCGACCATAGAGGACCCCTGAGCACAATATGACTGAAGCGCAGTTTGTGCACGAGCTGCACGTGAATCACTGTACACTCTGTGCACATCATCGGCGCACTCGAGAAGTGTGATAAGCTTTGCGCAAGTCGTTCCATGAAGCTGATGTGCGATCTATTTGAATTATATTGAGAAATTGGCACTTTAAAATAATATGAAGAAAGTCGAATATCATCTAAAATGCACATAAACTAAAAAGACTGATGAAAACATGAAAAAACAATCTTGCACCAGCACTGACATATATTAAAATCTTTTTAACCTACTCATGACCACCTTTACTAGAATTTATCACATTTTATTGTAGGCTTATTTATTGTGGTAAATTTTGTCAAACTTGTAGAATATAAAATATATAATCTGTTGAGGGAATAGATTTTTTTCCCTATATATTTATATTAGTGTGGTATTTTGTAGCTATTGTTTCTAAATGTGCAGGTGGTTGTATTTCATAACAAGTCGATTAATAAAAAAACAAAAAAAATCATTATTGGTCTGGTAATGATTAATAGGCCAGCCTTATTATAAGAAATGCTACAGTTAAGAACTATGGTACATTTTCATAAGAGCAAGTACAAGTCAGAATTGAGAGCCATGTGTAAAATGGGTTCTAACGATGAGTGATGGAAAAACCTGGCCTTCAGTTATTCCAAGAGATGGCATTAAATAATTAAAAACCTGATGAACTGGTAAGGAGTAAATAAACAATATCAATATGAGAAAATGTTAAGTTAGATTGACTTCCCATGGCATGTTGAAATAGAACATTCTGTCAAACTATAGCCTATAAGTGCCTAAATAATATAACATACATTATGTATCCTATGTAAACAAGTAATTGTTAACTAGGCTATTATTTTATTGCAGTTATGTTATCAACCAACTTTGCATGTCTGGATGATAGCACAAAGGACCATTCTACAAAAATAAACATACAGTGGGGGAAATATTTATTTGATCCGCTGCTGATTTTGTAAGTTTGCCCACTTACAAAGAAATGAAGGGTCTGTATTTTTCATGGTAGGTTTATTTTAACAGATAGAGACAGAATATCAATCAAAAAATCCAGGAAAACACATTATATAAAGGTTAAAAATTTATTTGCATTTCAGTGAGTGAAATAAGTATTTGATCCCCTACCAACTAGCAATAATTCTGGCTCCCACAGATTGGTTATGTGCCCATGTGGAACACAGATTAGTCCTGCCACTTTAAGAAGTTACTCCTAATGTCAGTTTGTTAGTTGTATAAGACATCTGTCCACACAATCTGTATCTTCCATTCTAACCTCTCCGACCACCATAGGCAAGACCAAAGAGCTGTCAAAGGATGTCAGAGACAAGATTGTAGATCTACACAAGGCTTGAATGGGCTACAAGACCATCAGCAAGAAGCTTGGTGAGAATGAAACAACTGTTGGTGC
>NW_015554050.1:84785-91700 GCF_001515605.1 Sinocyclocheilus anshuiensis
TGATGTTCCCTTCAGGCTGTAAATCTGCTGAATTTGCAAATGGTTCCATAACTTCATTCCTTATTTCTCTCCTCTTTACTGCTTAAGCTTTAACCCTTTCCTATACCAACTGTATGCGTGTGTGTGCGTGTATGTGTATGTTAGACCAGTTTAAGTGTTTATGTAGTATGTTAGACTAGTTTAAGTGTTTATGTAGTTAATAAAGTCTTACTTGTATCACACTTGACGTTGTTAATTGTTTGCTCATAATTGGAGTCCCTAATCATGCAGATTTATGCTACAAGCTCTGTGTAGAGTTGTACAGTAAGAAAGTTATTTCCCTTAACCAGGAAATTAACGTTCTTAGAATTGACAAACAGTTGACCCTGAGAGGTCAAGTAAATATCTACAGCGGATCTAAATATTTATAATTAATTATAACTAGTTATGATTAATTATTCATATTTCCCCATGAGCTGATTTGCTACAACTCTTTCCTTGTAGGATGGAGTCAGAGCAGCCAAGAAAAGTTTACAGATGGACACACACGAAAATACATTGTATTTACACCTAATAATCAAACACTATTTTATTATATTGTTGCGGCACAGCAATTTTATAATAATGTAATAATAACGAATAGAGCAGTTTCACCTATAACTGTGTTAAACATAAGTGCTCACTGGAGAAAAAAATACTGTTAGAGATACAGATAATACAGTGCATAAGTATTTCAGTCAAGCATGTGCATAAGCAGTTCACTCAGTTTCATTTCTTAAGCAAGGCATGCTTTACAGTGTCTGCTGCTGTGAATCTCTTTTAGCCGTCTGTTGTCTTCACTGCACTCAGGGACCTTTAACAGATAAAAGATGATGCAGCTCATCATCTTTGAGCTCATTCTGATGATTTAGTTTTAAGATCACAATGAACCTCTGATCATCAGAAATAACTGAATCAGTTAAAGCAGATTTATAATGTAAAATAATCAATATATGTGACCCGTGCTGGCAAAATGAGTCGGAATGCGCACGTATGGAAGAATATTCAGGACCATTTTCAAAAGGAATTGCAAATTGTATTTTCAGTTGCGTTTTCCATATGTAGACGCATAAACTTTGACATAATCCAAACGCAATTGCAAATCTGCATTACCGTCTGCGTTTTCACTTTCGCGAACGCACAGTGACTGTCAAATTTCAAATGAAAAAGCAAAGTCCATTTGCAACTGAAACATCCCATGGCTTACGAGTTATGAGCCTGTCATATTTAAATAACAATATCAATTACCACGTCTGCTTTTTCACTCTCTCTATGTCGCTCATGTAATCTGCCAAAACTCAAATGGAATTGCAATTCCTTTTGCATTTGAATTTCCGACATCAACACGGAAAGCTGTCAATCAATGTGAGGGGCGGGGCTATACTAGGGGGCGTGTTTGTATCGGGAGGTGACGTGAGTGTGAGATCCCGATTGTTGTATGTGCATATTGAGATTTGTCATGCTGGGGTGTTACGGATCCAACCATTCCAGCCATTGTTTCTTCAATCAATCATTCCCCGTGGTAGCAACTTGTTTCAATCAGCTCAGCCGCTTCAGCATCCTGTTTCTCCCTTGCTTCTCTGAAACCGCTGCTTCATCCTTATTTGTCTTTGTTTATCCTCATCTCCTTGTTTATCCTCGTCGCCATATGTAGTATCTTGAGATACTGGAAAAAGGAAACACAGAGGAGCCAAAAGTACTCGATGGTCACTTTATTGAGGACCCATCGCGTCCTAGACATACACACCAGCATGACAAATCTCAATATGCACATACAACAATCGGGATCTCGCACTCACGTCACCTCCCGATATAAACACGCCCCCTAGTATAGCCCCGCCCCTCACATTGATTGACAGCTTTCCGTGTTGATGTCGGAAATTCAAATGCAAAAGGAATTGCGATTCCATACTGAAAAACCACTTTAATCCAAAGCCAAGTGAACTAGTTCAGAGGTGGAAGTTTATTTCAAGAAACAGACGCCATGATGAAAGCATAGTAGAGTATGTGGCTGAATTAAGAAAACTTGCACAAGATTGTAATTTCGGAGACACACTCACAGTTATGCTGAGAGACAGATTAGTCAACTAGTTCAGAGGTGGAAGTTTATTCAAGAAACAGACGCCATGATGAAAGCATAATAGAGTATGTGGCTGAATTAAGAAAACTTGCACAAGATTGTAATTTCGGAGACACACTCACAGTTATGCTGAGAGACAGATTAGTGTGTGGTGTTAATGATGACAGCATACAACGGAGATTACTGGCTGAGGATGGATTAACGTTTGAAACTGCACTGAAGAAAGCTCAGGCTATTGAAACTGCAAATAAGGATATGGCAGATTTGCACAGAGAGAAAGGAAATTGTGTGTGTACTACTGTATTCAAGATGGACACTGAAGAAAGAAGTCATTTAAAGGGTGCAGGAATGTTATCATCGATGTGGTGGAACTAACCATATGTCAAAAGACTGTAAGTTTGCCAAAGAAAAATGTTACAAGTGTGGTAAAATTGGACATGTGAAAAGAGTGTGCAGAATGAAACCACAAGAAATTGCTAGTAACAAAGGCAAGAAAACTGAAATGGGAGAGAGGAAAACAGTCAAAGAGGGCTAATTATCTGCAAGAGGAAGAGGAACAGCGAGAGCTCAGTGTTCAGGACGGATGTGTTCTGTGGGGAGCCCGTGTTGTTATTCCAGAACAGGGATGTTCAGGTATGTTGCATCAGTTGCATCAATCCCACCCAGGCATGTCCAAGATGAAAGGTTTGGCAAGGAGCTACCTATGGTGGCCGAATCTGGATGCTGATATTGAAACTTGAGTAAGAGATTGTACTGTCTGTCAAGAACAATGAAAATACCCTGTGAGGGCCCCGCTTCACCCATGGGAGTGGCCCAGACAACCATGGAGGAGACTTCACATGGATTATGCAGGCCCTTTTCTAGGTAAATTGTTCTTATTTATCATCGATGCTCATTCTAAGTGGATTGATGCCTATCCCGTAAATTCAACAACAGCAGCCACTTTGGAGTGTATGTGAAAAAGTTTCAGTGTACATGGGATTCCTGAAATGATAGTGTCTGATAATGCCCAAAGTTTTGTAAGTGAAGCAAGTAAAGACTTTATGACTAAGAACGTAATAACCCATGTTACTTCTGCACCGTATCATCCCTCATCTAATGGTTTGGCAGAGCGAGCAGTTCAAACTTTCAAAGACCTAATGAAAAAAAGTTTGGGGAACACGCTGGAGACCAAGTTACATAGAGCTCTGTTTATTTATCGTATCACACCCCAGTCTATAACTGGACTGTCTCCTGCTGAATTGCTGATGGGAAAAAAATTGCGTTGCACTTTAGACAAGATACATCCTGACTTCACTGGTAAAATGAAAAGGAAACAACAAGTTCAGAAAGAGTATCATGATCAACATGTGAAATCTCGTTATTTCCAGATTGGAGATCCTGTGTATACCCGACCAAAATGGGTGCATGGAGTAATTCAGGACATTGCAGGACCTGTATCTTATACAGTAGCTTTGGGGAATGCTCAAATAGTGCGACATCATGTAGATCAATTATTTAGTCGCCAACAAAAATAAATTATAACTGATTACCAACCGAGCATGGATGTTCAGTTATGTGATGCTGATATTGGGTCTCAGGATACTGATGTTCAAGTGCCCAAATCACCCAGTACTCCCATAATACCAACTTTGGGTGTTACTCCTGAGCAAAAGGAGCTTGAAAATTTGCAAACTGAATGTTCCAGTAGGCTGTTGCCCGAGTTATCTAGTGCTCCTACCATTCCTGAAGTGACATAAATTGCAGAAGTAAAAAACCCTGAAATTGTACTTACTGCGGGTCTACGACATTCAGTAAGAGAACGGAAACTGCCCTTACACTTAAAGGACTTTGTGATGTAAAAATTACTAGCACACTTAAAGGACTGTGATGAAAAAAAAAATTGTGGGACTTTGAAGAAAAAAAAGAAAAAACCGCACACAGTTACAAAATGTAGAAATTGCACTTTATTGAAAATTGTTTTGTATGTGAGCAATGTTTTTCCCCTCAAGTTTGCTGATTGGAGAAAAACTTTTTTTGGATTTAAGCAGGGAGGAGTGTTGTATGTGCATATTTAGATTTGACCAGCAGGGGGCGGTAACGCATTGTGTATGGCTTGGTGCACTATTTAAAGGCTGTGAAGAAGCGTATTGGGTGCGCGCTATAGGCCCTTTTCACAGTGACGTCAGCTAACTTCCACTTTCCCGCAAAGCAGTGTATCTGTACTTCCTTTATACCTTTACACCGGAGCCTTCTCGGGAAAATGTAGGAAAAACTTGAAATATAAAAGGCATTATTTAAGAGTTAAGACTAATAATGTGAATGTACTTACAGTCGGGTTATTTTGCGGACGTTTTTCTGCATCTGCTTTAGATGGGTGGCTTGCTTGCCGCAACTGCTTGCTTTCAGATTTGTATGACAACGATTATGTGTTCACACAAAATACATACTTGAAACCTTTTCACTTGTTATTTCGGTTTATGTCATTCCTTGGATAATTTGTGAGTACACGGTGTAAATTAAATTCCCCCTATAGTTGTAAACAACGTCATTTTGTTTTTATTTACTATGGGGAAATGACATGGACACAATTTTAATGTTACAGGAGAAGTGGCATGTGAATGTGAGCAACATTGTAGGTTTTATGACCAAAAAAAAGATTTTCAGTTAAGTAATTAAGTAATTTTTTTCATTAAGAATACATAAGCTAAAGTAGCTGTTTCTCTAGTTTAATGTGATACTTTGCATCCATGCTAACTTAAAACCCACATACTAAAACAGGTAGCTATGCTATGGCTGTTTGGGGTGGGGATAGTTGTAACAGTTCATTAAAAATATAACAACCAACTCCTTATGATGATTCCAATGAGTCCAGTTATCCAACCACTTCCTCTATTGAGGCAAAGTCATGTGAGGTTTTTGTTGCACATCAAGGGATTTATGTAAAATGTGTTTCCATCATTGTTTATGCGCATATCTTCTTATTGGATAAAAACACTATCCGCTCCAAATTAGCACATACATTTTTTTTGTGCACATGTTTAGAATTTATGTGCATCTTAACATTTCCATCCAGTATTTTTTGTGATATTCCAAAATTCACATAACAATAGGTAGACGGCAACACAGCTAGTGACTGAATACAGTACACACACACAACAATTGTTTTTGTGCTAAATTTAAAGTCCTAAGTACAATATCATGTTTTTGTCACTTTAAATGGTTCACTTTATTCAAAACTGATTATTCTTTGTTCTTCAATAAAGTTTTTGCATAAATTGGAAGTGTGGGTCTTATTTCAGCAAATTACTTCACACTGTTACATCTATCCCCAGCCTGTGTTACAACTCACCCCAGTAGTGGGGAAGATTGTAACAACGGAACTCTTTGTATTTGACATTAACTCACATAAGCTGTGTTTATGCAGTACACGTCCAAGTGAGTTTTATTTGTAGTAGACAAATGTGGCTACCATATATCAAAATTTGAGAGATCTAGCACAAACAACCAGAGTTACTGATGCTCAAACAAAAAAAGTGTTACTTTCATCCCCTAATAACTGATCATATGAGGAAGGGCCGATGGTTCAAACCACAAAGAAACCACAGAAGAGTGGCCTATATTGATTAAAAAGTGTTAATATTTCCAGCAAACAGAATTGTGATTAAGAACTTTTTTTTTTGTTTGTTTCATCAGCAGGTTCTGTTAAAATGTGTTGATTATTTTACATATGACGACAATTCAGATCATCTCTTTATTTACCTCTTTGTTTGTCCTTTGATTTAATTTCAATGAGAAAATCACGAAGTCCAGCCCCTATCATGAAAAACAACAGTTTTGTTATCAGACTTTTTATAGTCTGGCCTGTTTTATCATCTCTGATTTAAGTTTGAAATGATCAGTCTCAATTTCAGTAAAAACAGGCAGATGTGATTTTTGTGTTACATTATTGAAATTAAGTTGTATGAATTTGCTCTATCAGTTATTTTTAAAATTGTAAATGATTTGATATTATACAATTATTATATCAGAGTTAAATGTGATGAATCATTGTGTTTAGATGCAGTTTGCTGTGTGTTTACCCTTGCCTTTGGTTTTCTTTTTGTCCTGTAAATCAATCTGTGCATAAACCAGATCACTGGGTCCTGCAGTATTAATATATAATACAGAACAGAAGGTCAGTCTGATTACTCAGAACATACTGGAAATATTGTAATAAAATAAATAAAAAACAGGATCTCACCTTTGCTTTTGGATTTCTTCACTTTTTTTCTGACTTCTGAGTATGTCACATTATTTGGCTCTGCCATGCTATCATCTGGAAAAACAATTATTAATAATAATTAATTATTAGAAACAATAATAATTCATTACTTAGCAATGTATTAATGTACTGACAACGATTATACTGTACAGGTGAAGTGAAGAGGGTTTATTATGTTTACCTTTGTCCATCTTTTTCTTGTTTTTCTTGACAGTAACCTCTGAATATGTGACATCTGCCAGTGGCTCTGGACCATCTTTTTTTAAAAAAGCCAACATTATTGAATACATGATATTTGCTTATTTTCAATGATATGTGTTTAGATCAGGTTTAAGACTCAACCTTTGTCTCTCTTATTCACTTCAGTCACAACATGACAAATCAGATCAGAACCTGATGGACAGCAAACAAGGAGGATAAAAGGTAAAAAGCAAAGTAGTCTTGCAGAGGAAAAAAATTATGATGTACAAAGCTTAAAGTGATAGTTCAAAAATATATTTTGAGGAATGCTGGTGTCCAAACAACAATTAACCCCATTGACTTTCATTGTATGGCCAAAAAAAAAAAAAAAACG
>NW_015554050.1:92202-92493 GCF_001515605.1 Sinocyclocheilus anshuiensis
CAAGAATCGGCTAAAAACACATCTCTTCCATCTTTATTTGACCCTCTAACTCTAGCACTCTCTATTCTAATTCTAGTCTTTATAAAAAAATAAATAAATACAAAAAACTTGCCCCTTTTAGACTTGCACTCTATTTATTTACTAACTGCTTGTTTTATTAAAAAAATAAAAAAATAACACTAATCTTTTTGCATTCTATATATTTGTTTTCTTTTTATTATACAATTATAATTCTGACTTCTGATTAACAAAAGCAAAAAAGGCCTCTAACACTAGCTTGCTCTATTCTTT
>NW_015554050.1:92503-93601 GCF_001515605.1 Sinocyclocheilus anshuiensis
TATATATATATATATATAGTTTAAAGGAATAGTTCAAAAATGTGAAGAATGCTGGTGTCCAAATATATATAATTAATTGTATGGGAAAAATATAGCAACTGAGACCATTTTGAAATTATCCACAGAAGACTATCACTTTAAATTATTAGTTATTGAGGCTGACCAGACTGTAGAGGAGATTTTTCGGGTTGAGATTCTGCAGATTGATTTGGGACTGATGTCTGGTTAATGTTACGCTGCTGATCTATAATAGAAACAAAGAGCATTATGGTCACTTAAGAGTATCTGCAGTGATTACAGTGACTCTATAGGCTGAAATGTAGGTATTATCATGAGCCTTTATTCATAAACTGTATCTTTCATTTGTTGCTGTTCAGTTGTATTAATCATGTCATGAACTGCTCCACACCTTTGTTCTTCTTGTATCTCCACAGCAGCAGCAGTGAGATGAAGAACAACAAGCAAACACTCAATCCCACAACCACACCAGTGACCAGAAGAGAAGATGAAGCTGCGAGACAGGACAACATGACAAACATGCAGATCTATTAGTGAGTGACATACTGCATTATACTATTACAAAGGTGCATAAAATCACTCAATATACCCAGACCTCTGACTGAGATCCAGCTGTGCAGTGACTGTCCTCTCTCTGTTTTACAGTAGTAGAAACCCTCACGTGACTTTGAGACAGTCGTGATGCTCATCTCTCCTGTTGTCTGATTCTGGACGAGGGATCCGTCTTTATAGAAATCAGCTCCGAGGATCGGGGAGTTTGTAGATCGATGTAAACAGTGTAGAGTCAGAGCATCTCCCTCAATCACAGGATCAACAGAACTCTCCAGAATCACATCACCATCTACACAACACACAAAAAAATGTGTGCTTACTGCAAATAGTAAGAATATATTTTAAAATACATAGCTAAAAATGTTGCTATCTTACGAACTGAATTTTACTTAATGTTTCCTGTGCTTTATGCACTAGTCCAACCCAAGCATAAAGGTCCATCCCTAACCCTAACCACCTGTGTAAAAAGATTGTATAAAAATGTGACACTGGAGCACAAAACCAGTCATAAGTAGCACAGGTATATTT
>NW_015554050.1:94086-95892 GCF_001515605.1 Sinocyclocheilus anshuiensis
GTCGAAAAATTGACCCTTATTACTGGTTTTGTGGTCCAGGGTCACAAATGTACACATGAGATTGTACAAATTCATCTGGCCAAAAACTGGCTATTTAAATGACAAGAGACTGTCAGATGAATATGGACAGATTTAACCCCATTATAATAGATACAACTCATTCACATAGCTGTATAGAAGTGTCAGTCTGTGATTGGCTGTACAGAAACCAATTAGAGGAAAATGTGTGTAGACTTTGTAATTAGGATATTAGAAAGTGTGTAGCTGTTGTGATTGGAAACAGGACTCACCATGTACAGTGATGTTGAGAGGATGACGTTTCTCTCCAGATTCAGACTGACACCAATAAACTCCAGAGTCAGATGTGCTGAGAGAGACGATTCGACATGAAGATCCTGTTTGTTTTGAACAATCTTCTGTGTTTCTGTCTGTGTATCTTCTCACTGTCCATCCAGTAGATTAAATTCTTAAATATACTTTAATCTAAAACAGATCACCTATTATATTTGATCTAGTTTTATATGTCATTCGACTCACCATGAACAGTGATGTTGAGAGGATGACGTTTCTCTCCAGATTCAGACTGACACCAATAAACTCCAGAGTCAGATGTGCTGAGAGAGACGATTCGACATGAAGATCCTGTTTGTTTTGAACAATCTTCTGTGTTTCTGTCTGTGTATCTTCTCACTGTCCATCCAGCAGAGTTACTCTGATCCTCACAGCTCAGAGAGAGAGAGTCAGACGAGAAGTGTTGACTTCTGCTGGGACTGACCACCAGAGACACTGAAGGAGAAACACCTGAAAAGAGTAAAATCCCACTCAAAATTAACAGCACACGTGTGGTGTAATAAAATCTGTAATTAAGTCAAATTAAGTTGAAATTTAGCTCTAAATTTTAAAATAAGAAGTGCTATATCATGCATATAATATGAGTGTGTATTTGTTAGTGCTTTTGATCTGATCTAGACTGATCTTGCCCCCCTGTGCCAGAGACTGTAATGAAACACAAATACAGATGAATACAAGCATAAATGCTGTCACACAGACTCACGAGTGATCCACAGTGGCTGTGTGTTACTGTTCTTTGAGTAATAGGCCGGTCGTCCTCTCTCTGCTCTGCACGTATAAACTCCTGTGTGCTGTAGAGCAGCAGGACGCGGACGGTGAAGGGTGTAGTTAGCGCGATTCCCGCTCGCTGAATTCCGCTTGGTCTTAAAGCCTTCCACAAACGCCTATGTTCACAAATAAAACAACGATTTGCGCAAAAAGAATGATTAATTATCACAGTCTATTTTAGTTATCAATTGAGAATTTGTTACGGATATGATCTGGTGAAAATAATAATATGGCCTGCGAGAAAATAAATAAAAAGAGTGGGGCTGCAATGAGTGCAGGTAGCCTAGAAACAGCATAGTTCAACCCAGTGGCATGACAACACCGGCCCTCGCGGCCAAAAAATAGACCGGCCCACCGGGAATCCTCCAGGTGTAACACCCCTGTGGACGGTTTGTTGTGGTTTCTTCCCCAATGTTGCAAAGGGTGATTCTGTATCCAGATGAGCCTGTAGTGTGGAGTGTGTCTATACACTCCATACCACATACCAAATAGTTTTTAATTTTTAAATTCTTTTTTTTTTATATCGTTTTCAAATTTGCTATAAAATTCAGTTTAGTTTTTATTAGTTTAATTAATAATGTTGTTAGTTTTAGTTTAGTTTTTATTTTGTGAACATTTTTATTTAGTTTTTATATAGTTTAGTTTCAGTTTTAATTAAAGTTTAGCAGAATTAACAGATCACTTCCA
>NW_015554050.1:99610-102532 GCF_001515605.1 Sinocyclocheilus anshuiensis
GAAAATAAGGGACAATTGTGATTCTTTATCTTATTCTTTAAGAAAATAGTGTTTATTCTTGTAGAAAATAAGTGTTTATTCTTTAAGAAAATAAGGGACAGAATAAGGGACCTTCCAAATATTTGTACTGTACCATAATGTAGGCCTAAGTCTGCCTGCAGTTAAAAAGTTCTCAGAAATAATCACAATTGTTTTGCTTAACCTATTTATGTACAATTATTCTAAAAAGAATTTGAAATGTCATACAAAAAATGTCATCGGCCTGAGTGAATTGTACCATTATAGAATTGTGACTTCACACGTGTAATTGAGGTGAAAATATTGTGAAATTACAAATGGCATGAAATTTGAAAATCTAACAACTGAAGGTCTATGAAACGTCAGTCAATCAAGCATTTTTTTTAAACAATGGCACTTAAAGTTTTGATCTAAAATATTATTGCAACTATAGCCTTTGAATGAATGAAAATGCATATTTTTCAATTAAAGAAAACTTAAGAGAGTGTGGGCCGCTTCTGGTGCTTGGATTTTTACTTCAATAATGAGGTCCAAGTTTAAGAATAGCCTACGCAAGAATAATTAATTTATAATATTTTTTTTTTTTGTAATTAATTTTTTCCCCCTCTCTATTTAAGAGCAACTTACAATGAAAGACGTCTTCCCTCAGGTAGATTAAATGTTTTCCTGCCGTGCTGGATGTTGGGCTCATGATCAATAAGTTGTTTGCATTCGCCCAAACTGATTTAGTAAAATAAAAAAGCGGACGGTGAAGGGTGTAGTTAGCGCGATTCCCGCTCGCTGAATTCCGCTTGGTCTTAAAGCCTTCCACAAACGCCTATGTTCACAAATAAAACAACGATTTGCGCAAAAAGAATGATTAATTATCACAGTCTATTTTAGTTATCAATTGAGAATTTGTTACTGATATGATCTGGTGAAAATAATAATATGGCCTGCGAGAAATAAATAAAAAGAGTGGGCTGCTCTGAGTGCAGGCAGCTAGGAACAGTTCAACCCAGTGGCATGACAACACTGGCCCTTACAGCCAAAAAACAGACCGGCCCACGGGGAATCCTCCCGGTGCTCCCGATTAGCCAATCCGGGCCTGGCCTTGATCGATGCAAATTCCACTTGTTAGTTCCTGTCTCCATTTGGAGGATGCTTGTCTTGGTCCGAGTACTTAAGGAAATGTTGCAAGAAGATCAGGGTGATTCTGTATCCAGATGAGCCTGTAGTGTGGAGTGTGTCTATACACTCCATACCAAGGTTATTATAGTTTTTAATTTTTAAATTCTTTTTTTTTTATATCGTTTTCAAATTTGCTATAAAATTCAGTTTAGTTTTTATTAGTTTAATTAATAATGTTGTTAGTTTTAGTTTAGTTTTTATTTTGTGAACATTTTTATTTAGTTTTTATATAGTTTAGTTTCAGTTTTAATTAAAGTTTAGCAGAATTAACAGATCACTTCCAGAGCGCAGGCCAAAGAAAGACTTGGACATAATTTAGTCATAGTGCGGCAAACATCTAGCGACACAAAATTAACACATGCTGAGATTGATTAAATGGTAAAAGTATACAAATATATGCCAAAATGAAGCAGTCGAGCCTTTTTTTATAAATAAATCTACACAAGTTGTGCTTAATGTCATATCTAATGATGTGTATTGAGATATTAATATGACTATAAATGTAGCCTAATTTGGTTATGATGGTTAGATCATTACTGGGACTAATGAAATTCAATAATAATGGCAATTGCATTTAACAGTAAAGAAGTTTTATTTTAAGAAGAATAATAAGCGTGTGTATGATGTGATTTAGCCTATGCACATTTGTCCGAAAGCCTGGCAGAGTGATCACAAGATGCTAGGCTAAAGTGTTATATTGTTTACAGAGAGGATGCGTGCTCTCATATTTTTTCTGTTAATTATCACGTTGCGCTCCGTGCCTGTTTTTCTTCAAAGCACCAGCTATTAGTTTTAGTTTTCGTTTACTTGCTCCATACTATGTATTTTTCTGAAAGTCAGGTATGTATCTTTTACTCTTAGGTTTATCTTTGAGAATTTGGTGTCTTGTATTGATTTCATTTGATATCTCTGAATTGACTGTAATTGGCATAATACATATTTACCTGACTTTATTCTGACATACTCTGAGATTTTTTACTTTAGAAGATTACGTTAAATCCATAACACCGCAAATCTACGCTCAGGTTAGTAACGGACTAAAACTATGTTTTAGAGCTCAGACTAACACACTGGCATTAGTCATGTATACTTAGACTGTAGAAGCTAATAATGGGTTTTTCTGTTCAGAACAACAGTGTTGTTGACCAATCTAAATAGGGTGAGCCTCAACCTCTGATTACTGTAATATTATTCTAACTAAGTGTACATGGAAAACCACGGCATGATTATATAAAGTTACCATTAGAGGAAGTTAAGTTGGTCAACGTGGTTCTATGGTCATGACCTCTGGTTAAATAGTCTTACCTTAAGTGTGTTCAGATCTATGGGGACTAAATAATATATTCTAGAACGATATATTCTATGTACGGCCTTCTAGAATATTAGTCAGTCGCCTCTGTCTAATGACCAAGACTGACGAGTTTGTGAATATGAGATCCGTATATTCAGCTGGTACGAGACTTAAAGTATTATATGAATATTCATAGATTCAATGAGATTAAAGAGTTAAATAGAATAATCAGATGTCTAGATAAATTATTGATCTACTATGACTATGAATGATCAATAATAACTGGCATACTAACCAAAATATGAGGTTGTCATAAAATGGAGTCAGATTAGAATTTAATTAATACGCAAGAAACATTCAGCCACCACTGGATACCTTCATTGGGCCAATTGGGTGGCCCTTACACTGATTTGTGTAAAAAGGAGGAATGTTTGTCCAGAAAA
>NW_015554051.1:0-1599 GCF_001515605.1 Sinocyclocheilus anshuiensis
GGAGTGTGTGAGCGGACTCTGTCTCATATATACGTGTGTGTTGATCTCACCGTTAACAAACGCGGTCGCGGCGCCCTTCCCCGTGTGTCCGATAGCAGCGTCGTCCTGAGCGTAACGAAACTTCTCCAAACCGCACGCGATGAAAACATCATCATCACCGAAGAAATCCTGCAGACTCGTCAACTACACACACACACACACACACACACACATATATTTGTTTTTTATGTTTTTGTTTTTCACACACACATGAAAATATTTACATGTATTTATATGTATATATTTATATAATTTATATTATATATATATATATTTAACATATAAACATAACATATTTTCCTTAAATAAATACATGCATGTATGTGTATTATATGTACACATAATAAATATACACAGTACACACACATATATTATGTAAACAAAAGCTTTTATTTTGGATGCAATTAATCACAATTAATCGTTGCCCAGCACTAATTATTAGCAAACACTTCTATTCTAAAAAATGATAAATAATTAAAAAAAAAAAAAAAAAAGATAAATAATTAAAAAAGTTCTGAAATACATATACTTTTACATAACTATAAATTATGGTAGCAACTTGGACATTACTGAAATAAAAATTGCACTTATTTCATAAATTTACTTAATATTTATGAAAATAGAAATGAAAGAAAGCAGAAAATAATGATAAATGTTGCTTTGTCAGCTAACTGAAAAAAGTTTGTTCAAGTGCTAAAATGACTAAAATCGAAAGTGAAATAAAAATAGACTAAAACTAAATAGAAATACTTACAAATATTTTTTTAAATATTAAAAAAAAACGAATTAAATTGGCAGAAACATAACAAAATTACCAAATTACTAAAATTACTAAAACTTTAAAACAAAAAATGAAAACTGAAAATATAAAAATAAAAGCTAATTCAAAAACTAAAATTGAAATAAATTTAAGCTAAATAGAAATATTTAAAAAACAAAAACTACTAAAAATGACAAAAACACAAAACAAGATTATAAAAACTTTAATTAAAATTTAAAAGAAAACTGGTAAAAAAAAATCAAGTTATTTAAAAAAATATATTAATAAATACTACAACACTATATAAATAACACAGAAATATCACTGCTGTTCATCAGACGAGATTGAGCAAATCTGCCCAGTGTTATATATCTGTGTTATTTTAAAGGGGTCATATGATGCGATTAAAATTTTTCCTTTCTCTTTGGAGTGTTACAAGCTCTTGGTGCATAAAGAAGATCTGTAAAGTTGCAAAGACTAAAGTCTCAAATCCAAAGAGATATTCTTTATAAAAGTTAAGAGTCAGCCACACCTACCTAAAACGGCTCGTTCTAACACGGCCCCACATATCTACGTCACGATGTGGGAAGATTTGCATAATGCCACCCAAATGTTCACGCAAAGAAAGAAGGCGTAACTTTTATTCTCGCTGTAGTATTGTTGGGGCCGCGGCCGCCATGTCGTGAAGACGCTGTGTGTTTCGTTGTGAAAGCGAAACTTCATCCTTCCAAAAGAGGATGATATCCGCTTCGTCATGCCTAGAGCCTAGAGCTGATCCGTGCTGGTTGCTGAGGAAATAC
>NW_015554051.1:2603-6458 GCF_001515605.1 Sinocyclocheilus anshuiensis
GGGCAGTTGAAATTTAGCCCAGGAGCATTCATATTGCTTGTAGATGTCACTACACTTCAAGTTTTGCATCAAGGTTTGCATCAAGCCACACATCTGGGGAAGAGTTCAGAAAAAAATTCTGCTTCATTGAAGGTTCATAGAAGCATGTAGTCTCTGTTACCCTTAATAGAAGAAGTTTGAAACAACCAGGACTCTTCCTAGAGCTGGCCTCCTGGCCAAACTGAGCAATTGATGGAGAAGGTCTTTGGTTATAGTGGTGACCAAGAACCTGATGGTCACACTAGTTGATCTCCATGATTATATGTGGAGATAGGAGAAACCTAGAGAAGGACAAACATCGCTGCAACACTCCACCAATCCAGTCTTTATGTCGGAGTGGCCAGACTCAATCCTCTCTTCAGTTAAGACGCATGAAAACACACTTGGAATTTCCAAAAAAGCACCTAAAGGACCCTCAGACTCTGAGAAACAAGATTCTCTGGTCCGATGAACCTCAATTCCAAGCTTCATATTTGAAGGAAACCAGCTCCGCTCATCACCTGCAGAGTACCATCCCAAAAGTAAAGTGTGCTGGTAGCAGCCTCATGCTGTGGGGCTATTTTTCAGCAGCAGGGACTGAGGGACTCGTTAGAGTAGAAGAAACGCTCAGTGCAGCAAAATACAGAGATAGCCTTAATGAAAACCCAGTCTAGAGCATTCAGAACCTCAGACTGGGTGGAAGGTTTACCTTCCAACAGGACAATGACCCTAAGCACAGAGCTAAAATAACGAAGGAGTGGCTTCACGACAACTCTGTGACTGTTCTTGAATGGCCCAGCCAGAGCCCTGACTTAAACCCAATTGAGCATCTCTGGAGAGACCTAAAAATGGCTGTCCACCAACGTTTACCATCCAACCTGACAGAACTGGAGAGGATCTGCAAGGAGGAATGGCAGAGGATCCCCAAATCCAGGTGTGAAAAACTTGTTGCATCTTTCCCAAAAAGACTCATGGCTGTATTAGATCAAAAGGGTGCTTCTACTAAATACTGAGCAAAGGGTCTGAATACTTAGGACCATGTGATATTTCAGTTTTTCTTTTTTAATAAATCTGCAAAAATGTCAACGATTCTGTGTTTTTCTGTCAATATGGGGTGCTGTGTGTACATTAATGAGGAAAAAAAATTAACTTAAATGATTTTAGCAAATGGCTGCAATATAACAAAGAGTGAAAAATTGAAGGGGGTCTGAATACTTTCCGTACCCACTGTATGTCTATGATTTTTATTAATGGTTTGATTGACTGTTGCCGCGAGCGACAGAGGTTTGTCAGGGAAGCCCTGTGTGAGTCTGCAGCGAGAGGCGTGTGGCATACAGATGAAGCTCACATTCACATTCACTGGGGCCACCGGAGAGATGCAGGTTACCACGGCAACCGGCCCTCACCAGACTGACACACACACACACACACACACACACACACAAACTCAAATACACACACACACACACACACACACACACACACACACACACACACACACACACACAAACTCAAATACACACACACACACACACACTCTCTATTAGCCTGTCACAGTCGGACAGCAGTGTAATTTACTACTGCAGAAACTGACTGTTAATGCTCATGCAGCTTAACCCACTGTTTATTTCTGTTTAGTGTTTCATTGTGAGTTTTGTTTTGAACTGGATTATTTTAATTTTATATTTTTGTTTCATTTTTAAATTAAATAATTTAATTTTACATTTGTTTTTTTATATTTAATTTTACACTTATGTTTTGTTTTAAATTTATTTATTTTATTTGTAATTTTTTGTTTTACTGTAATTATTTATTTTAAAATGATTGAATTTTGAAGTGATTTATTTTAACTTAATATTTTGTTGCTTTTAAATTATACATTTTACTTTTGTTTTATTTTAATATTATTTGTTTTATTATAAAATGGTTTAACATTTGTATTTGTTTTAAAATGAATTGTTTTAATTTGACATCTTTTGTTTTATATTACATCATTTTTAAATTTACATTTGTTTTATTTTAGAATTATTTTAAAGTTTTTAATTGATTTTTAAGTTTTGTTTTTAATTCATTTTAATTTTGCATCGTCTTGTTTTTTTAAATAATTTATTTTCATTCTGCATTTTTATGTTTAATTACAGCAGTATTGTAATTTGCTATGTTTTCTCTGAATCTCCGCAGTAATGGAGTCAGATGGGAAGTTCTGGAAGATCAGACAGAGAACGTCTCATTCATTATTCAGTGTTTCTCATCACTTCTGACTGACTTTGTGTGTGAAACGCTCCTGTTCTGCAGTGATCATGTTCACACTGCTCTTCTGCATCTGATGAAAGCATTACTGAGCTCCAAATACGACCATAAAGCATCATAAAAGTGACTTGTGCACTGTATTGTAAGTCGGAACAGACTGAAATTTCAAGATTCAATATTTTCATGTAAATTTGTTTTTAAATTTATTAAATATATTAAATAATTATATGTATATATTAAATTATAATCAACACTTGATTATATTTAAAATTTGTAATATATAAAAGAAATAATAATATATAACATTTGTTTGTTGTTTATAATATATAAAATAAAATAAAAATTTGTTATTCGCCTAAATCTTGATATTTAAATAAATATGTTTAAATATTTAAATTATATTTAAAAATGATAAATATTTTATATTTTTTAAAATGTAAAATTTCTGATATTCACAATACAATTTATATATATAACATAAATTCAATTTTATTTAATATATTTTACCTAAATCTTTATAATATTTAAATAAATATATTTCAATATTTAATTAGAAATATCCTAAATAAATAATAATATACACAATTTAATGTATATACCTAAATCTTCATATTTAAATTTATATATATTTAAATAATATTAACAATTTATAAATATATTTAATATTTGTCTATATTTAAAATTTGTAATGTATAAAATTAATAATAATATATCAAATTAAATTTGTTTTTCACCTAAATCTTAAGTCTGAGACAAACAAAACAAAATAAAATAAAATAAAATTAATCTAAATGATTTGAGGGACGGTAAATGATGACAAATTGACCATTTCTGGGCAAACGATCGCTTTAAATAGTCGTTTTTGTGTTGTTATTGTTTATTAAAACGATTGAATATAGTTTTCAATAATTAAAATAAAATAAAATATTAGAAAACTAATAGGAAAATTTAAAAAGTACTAAAATTACTAAAACATAAAAACACTAAAACAAAAATTTAATTACTACAACTTTTAAAATGAAAACTAACAATATAAAATAAAAGCTCATTCAAAATAGCAGTAAATACTATTAACAGTATAAAATAGAACTTAAGTAATGCTCGAGCATTGATTCTGAGTCTCTTAAGGAAATGCAAATGCTCTCAGAATAATCCATGAGCAGGATGCATTACTAATAGATGATTATTGATCAGCCTGATTAACAAACTGACATGTGGCCGTTTTGAGCCGATCAGCATGAACCGAACCTGTCTGACTGATGAACAGAAGTGTTAGAGCTTGTATCCTTTTATGTTTGTGCAAAATAAATGCAGATTTTTTTATTTTAAGAGGAGTATATTGGAAGCCGCACCTGTTTTCCGTCCAGCGTGTAGAGTCTCTTCACGACGCCGGAGTCCAGTTTGATGGCTTCGGTGATATCGGCGAGCACCTGCTCGAACGAGTGCGCCGTCTTCTTATTAAGCAGGATCCTCACGGCCTTCCTGGGCTTCACGCCGCTCCGGATCACCGTCACCAGTTTGGGTTTGATGAAGTCTTTGGCCTCCCTCGACTCTCCAGCTGTGCGCTGAGGCTCTGGGCGCCCGGCT
>NW_015554052.1:0-1727 GCF_001515605.1 Sinocyclocheilus anshuiensis
TTCATGTTTTAGTTGGAGTAATTTTAGTACTTCAGCTTAAACTTGTTTTGTTTCAGTTAGATGCCACGGCAACTTTTCTCATTTTTTTCTCAAGTTTAAGTTGTTCATCTGCATGTTTTCATTCCAGAAAACTTGCACTCAAAATTAGTGTGACCTCAAATGTTAAGGCAGTAGAACTGACGTAATCTATACCTCATAGCCTCATTTTTACTTGCGTCACATATGGCAACGACCCTGAGTGAGTTCAGTACAGGACTGAAGCTCCGCAGCCACTGTGACTGTCATGGGAAACATTCAAGTGTAAAAATTAGATCAAAGATGCATTTAACAGAGCAGACCATGAAAATAAAACTGCCCACACACTTTTCTGAGAATAGCGTAGTAGAAGAGATGCATGTGAATTGTGGTTAATGCAAATGTAATTTTTGCATTTCCATTTGCCCTAATAGCAAAAGAAAAAAATCTGCGATTGGTTTCTATGTCTTTCCCAAAGAGGAAAACATATCAAGAGACTGATTTCATCGGTCAAAATAGAGAAAGATTTGCCGTCACTCCCTCAGCCATTTAACCAGTTTAATGCAAGAAAATGAAAAGGAAAATATAGTTTTAAATTAGAGTTGAAACGGTATGAAAATTTCTTATCACGGTTATAGTGACCAAAATGATCACGGTATTGGTAAAATGTGCTGAAAATTTTCTAAAAGTACTGACACATAAATATTTTCATTAAGTTTTATATTATATATAGTATGTTGCATAAACACTAAAACAATAACATAAAAAATTATGTCTGGATTTTACAGTTTATCTAATAACATGTACGAAATGTTCAAATAAATCTTTGAAAAATTTGTATAAAATGGTAAACCTCACATTTCAGCCTTTAAATAAAGAAAAGGGTTGTCAAAATGACAATTGATCAATAAATGATTATATTTATTTTATCTGCTCCATAAATAATTATAGATCCCTCATCCGAATTGTTTAAATGTGTAGAATCCACATAAGCTTGTTTTTCATCAGCTGGTCAAAATTTACAGCAGGGCATGCAAATTCGGTCCATTTTTTGGCCAGACAAAAACTGCACACAGGCTGAATGTAAATGTAACTTTCTGTAGATCCACTCTCTGACAGCAGGTGGCGCTTATGGAACAGCAGAATTAGAGCTGTTTTCCATAACCTCCGTGGACAAAGCATTGCTATAAGTACACTACTTTATTAGGTATTACATGGAGCAAAGATGAAAACAAAATGCCATCGAATCTATTCTGAATTCAGAACCTTCAGAGGTACATTCATGTAATTCATTCATATATTCATTTGTATAATTCCCTTAGAACTCTTTTAAAACCTCCCAGCTTTCCACCTTTTCTGAAACTATACTGCTGTGCTCACATCATGAGACTGTTACTTAAAACTTTGCTTTATGCTGGACAGTATTTATTTATCCTGAGTTTTTCATATCGCCATAATCGAATACGGTTTTAACGATAATTAAAATATGAAACGGTAATTTTAACCGTGGGGAATTTTATCATGATTTGTCGTCAAACCGGTAGTCGTTTCATCCCTATTTTAAATGTATGAAAGCCCATTGAAAAAAATTACAATTAAAAAAGGTAATTGCGACTTTTTATCTCACAATTTAAAAAAAGATATAAACTCGAAGTTGTATTTCAACGTGGAAGTAAGCTGTTTTCTGTGAATGTGCGAGACTTCCGGTTCAT
>NW_015554052.1:1743-6977 GCF_001515605.1 Sinocyclocheilus anshuiensis
TTTTCTGTGAATGTGCAAGACTGCCATTTCATTAGCAGCTATAGGGAAATAACGAGAAGAATATCAAAGTGCAGTAAACGGTAAAACTGTTTGTGCCACAAACCAGTGTGTTTGTAATTAATACAATACATTAAAATAATATGGTAAGACACACCAGTTTGCAGTTTCAAGCAGCATAACGAGCTGTTTCATACAGCTAAAAATAACTGGAAGTAAATGACACCGGAAGCCAGACAGATTAAATTTACAAATATTTGTGGTCGTTCTAACCTGAAATATAAGGTGGATATAAACTCGCAGTTCTGAGAAAAGAAGTCAGACTTGCGAGAAATTGCAGGATATACTGTAACCTTGCATTTGCGAGAAATAAAGTCAGAATTGTGAGAAAAAAGTCAGAATTACCTATTTTATTTTTTATGCAGTGGCAGAAACGGGCTTCCGTATGAATTTACGTCGGATTTTTAATAAATGAATTAACTTTTTAAAATATATTTCCATTCACTATTGAAATAATTGAAATGAATGAACATTTCAGTTCAGTGATAAATTTAACAGCACTAACTATGCAGAGATTTGCTGCAAGTTTACCACTACCCGTGAAAAGCTACACATTTACCACAAAAGAAATGTTATCTTTAAAGCTTGCTGCATATGAGCAGTTTTTTCAGTGTAAATGTAGTTGACGGTGGTTGCCGTCTTTGACAAAGGCTGGAAGAATCTTGCCGTCCCTTCCCCCCCCTCTCTCTTTCTCTTCTCCTGTCTCTCTATCTCTCTCTCTCTCTTTTTCTCTCTGTGTTTTCGGTGGTGGAGGGGGGCATTGAGACCAGCCGGTGACCTCAGGCCCAAAGAATGTCCCTGTTTACTCAGACCTCTCTCTGTCTCTCTCTCTGTGTTTTTGTGTTGGGAATCTGGCCCTCCCCAGACATTTGTCAGCTCTAGAAATCTCAGTGATCTCAGCGTCGTTTGTTGTGTTTACTCACGTCTACAAACATCCTCCTCTTACATTGCCATCTCAAATCTTTATCATTTGCACCTTTTTATTGCAATTACTGAGGACATTTCAAGTGGTTCTTGATGGTGCAAAACTGCAGGTGTGTTGCTAGGGTCTTCTAGATGTAAAAAAAAAAAAAAGTTATTCTGGTCTCTATATGGCTCATGTTCCTCCTCCGCTGTGCGTCTTTGGGATTTTTCACCTGTTTTATGGTCCAGCAGGTGAAAACCGTGAATCTGCATCACTAATTGAAAGTCTTTCCTCACGTCTGCGTGTGAATCGCGCTTTATCACTCTGAATTAAGTCGAGTGTTGGTTTCTCTGTCGGCCCGCTGGCTGTTTGAATGTGGCATGTGCATAAATTTCGGGATGGTGAAAAGAAGCAAGATGTCTGCCTTGAGTGCTGTAAATTTAAAGGATGGGGGAAAGGGTCAGACTGATTTATGAACTCTGTGTATGTGTGAGAGAGAGAAAGATGAGCGTTTGGTGGTTTTGTGCGTGTTTGAATGCGATGCAGAAGTCCTCGTGCAGTCAGACTAGCGGCATAAAGTCCCATCGCTGCTTCTGGCCAAGAAACGCCCCCATTTAGACAGAAACACGGTAAATGACCAGCCACAGTTTGCATTTGTTTTTAGGCTGGTATAAACCTGTACACCCTGATTCTAGGAAAAGTAGGGCGTTTTATTTTTCCCAAACTCTCAAACGTTTTTTTCTGTTTAAAATTAATGTTTTATCTTCAGTTTTAATGGTTGAATTTAATTTTAGTCTTCAAAGCATGTCTAATTAATTGAAATCATGAAACTTATATAATTTATCAACAATTTATTAAAAGTTTAACAAAACTTACATTTTCTTTAGGGCCCTGGAATGAAATACGTTATATTTTTTTCTCAAATTTTGTTTTATTTTTACCAAATTCTGTGTTTTCCGTTTTATTTTTTCTGCATTCCATTTTAACGGTTTCATTAAATTTAAAAAATCAATCAAAAAGTATTATTAAATTGAATTCATAAAAACAGAGTAATTATTTTTTGTTTTTGCAATAATAGGGACCTTTGAAATGTTTTTTTCCTGTGTTATGTTTTTTAATGTTTCTGTTTTGAAGGCATAAAACATTAATTTATCTTTTAATCAAATGAAAATTAATCAAACCTTTTTAGCATTTAACATTTTTAGCAAACAAATTGCTGCACAACAGATGTTTAAAAGTAAAACATGGATGAAAAAATGTGATTATTCCTTAAAAATATTTTAATAATGTATTATTATTATTATTATTATTAAGATGTACATTCAGTTGGACAGTACTAATATATTTCTGTCACAATTTCTTCAATTTACCCCAAACTTTTATTTTGGCAGGTTGTCGTGAAGACTTTTATGTTTCTGTGTGTGTATGATATGATGATAGTTTTTCTCAAATTAAATGGTAAAATGCTCATAAGTGACTCTCTGAGCAGCTCTGGAAATTAAGTTCGTCACCATAAACGGACGGCAGATGCTAAAAACACTGTGAGTGTAGTAAACAAAACCGCGCATCTGTGCCATTCACAGACACTAGTCGACATCGCGATTTGATATAAGTGTACTGATCTACTTTGATTTATTCATCCAAAGTTTGACAAATTCTATGACATTCCACGTTATATAGTACACTTCATTTTTATGAATGGATTCCATGATTCTGTCTGCTTTTTACCCATCGTGGAAATTATAGCGCCCTACGACAGACCAGGGTTTGCATTTGTTTTTAGGCTGGTATAAACCTGTGCATCCTGATTCTAGGAAACACTGTAAACCGAACCAGTCAGATTTGAGCTTTTGAAGTGTTTTTGTGTGTGTTACACATCCGTCGGTCAGGTGTCTGAGGCTGCTGGTTTGTGTTGTGGGAATGAACACAGCTGTTCACTTAACACGCATCAGAGATTAAACATATTTCATCCTTTCAATCACTTGAAGTTGCCAATAAAAAAAAAAAGCTTGTTTGTTGTTTGCAAACACACAGCATGAAGACACATGGAGTTTCTTCTACAACATTTTTTGCAGCATATAAGATGAAACTTCTGACGTGGTTGCATAATATGATATTTTTTCGCCACTCAGGACGGAGGCTACGAGGAAAGGCTTTCTATAATGTTAACGGAAAAGTTTACTGTGAGGAAGACTTCCTGGTGAGTATGAGAGTTAAATTCAAACTTATGATGCATTTACATGATGCCAGAGTTACAATAGAGTTTCTGAGTAGTAAAAAATGTTACTTTGTCAAACTGATTTTTGTAACACTCTTTTCTGCTCACCAAGGCTGCATTTATTTGATCAAAAATGCAGTAAAAATGCAAAATATTATTACAATTTGAAACAGCTGTTTTCTATGTGAATATCTGTTAAACTGTAATTTATTTCTGTGATGTGCAGCTGTATTTTCAGCATCATTACTCCAGTCTTCAGTGTCACATGATCTTCAGAAATCATTCTAATATGCTGATTTGCTGCTCAAGAAACATTTCTGATTATTATCAATGTTGAAAACAGTTGTGCTGCACAATATTTTTGTGGAAACCGTGATGCATTTTATTTTTCAGGATTCTTTGTTCAAAGTTCAAAAGAACAGCATTTATTTGAAATAGAAACTTTTTGTAATATTATAAATGTCTTTACTCTCACTTAATGCACCCTTGTTGAATAAAAGTATTAATTTCTATAAATAAATCGTACTGATCCCAAACTTTTGAACAGTAGTAGTATTTAGGGCTGCATGATTGACAAAAAATGAAAATCATAATTGTTGATTATTCCCTTGAAATTGTAATTGCGATTATTAATTACGATTATCACAATTTACGTTGAATGATGTTTATACCATTGTTTGAAGCAACCATATTTTTATATGAAAATAAACAAGCTGAAAACACTCAAACTGAAAAACTTTTATTGCTTTTCTATAGTATTAAGCCTTAAATGTCAACTATACATCGGATTGGTTTCTTCTTTAAAAGTAAAAATATGCATGGTATTATATAAATTAAAACAATGGAAAAACCTTTAAGATAACCTGTAGAAAGAAAAAAAACAACACAAGCACTCAGAATAACATAAGTGGACTTTGAACGATTAATTGTGGCATCCATAATTGTAATCGCGATTAGAAATTCAATTGATTGTGCAGCCCTAGTAGTATTGAAGTTTCAACTTGAAAGTTGTGACATTTAAAAGAACGGCCTCCTTTCACATGTAATGCTTGATATGTCACTGTAAAATGTTGTTTCTTGATGTGCTTTGTTCTTAAATATCTTGCAAGAACATCTAGAGGTAATTTAATGTAGTGACTAAACATTTTTTCCTGTCATTGACAACAAAGCCACATTTTTTTGTTGCTATAGAAACTATTAATTTTTGAGCCTGAGCATATGAACGGCTTAGAATCTCATAATTACAGTAATTCCAACACAATGTGAAGCATTAGTCCATTAAAACCCTTCTAATGAAAGCGATGTGCCTCTGTATAGAAGGCTGAAAGTGTTGTCCCTGTCATGGATTGATCTGCTATTATAGATACTCGTTCTGTAGATCATGTCCTCACTTGACGTTTGAAGTCCTGCTGTAAGTTAGTTACACCAGCTGTAGGATCTCAACAAAGTAGCTGTAATGCTTCATTTAATTTAACGTTTCCTAAGAGGGAGGTGGAGACTGGGGTTGTATCGATTAGTGCTCGTTAGTGGATAGATGGATGTCTAATTCTCTTGGGAGAACAGATGCTGTAGCTCCGCCCACCTCCCCAATTCACTCCAATATGATCCTATTCTGCCTAAAGCCAAACACACACACACACACACACACACACACACACACACACTTCAGGAGTGATAGGAAGACAGCAGATCCATCATGAAGGAATCAACTTCCTGTGTGAAATCTGCTTCTGTCAAATGTTATTGTCATTTTGATATTATTGCCACTAGATTTTCATAGTATGTATCATAGTCTTGATAGTAGGGACAAATCAAATATTACAAAAACCAGTTACAATGACTTGGTCTGTATGTATGTATGTATGTATGTATTTAGTTATTTTATTTTATATAACTGGTCATTATTTGGCATTTTGAGAGTTTTATTTTTTTATTGTATTTTATTTATTGTTGTATTATTTTAATATTTGTTTAATATATTAATTTTATATATAGTAGTATTGGAATATTTTTATTAACAAATATTATTCTTAGATATTTAAATTTTTTCAGAAT
>NW_015554052.1:7021-10678 GCF_001515605.1 Sinocyclocheilus anshuiensis
TTTACTATTTATTATTTTATAATTATTTTTTAAATAAGATGAATATATATATATATATATAATTTTTATTAATAATAATTTTTATTTATTATAATATTACAATATTATTTAAATATTTTTATTTACTTTATTTTTTCATTTTTAGATATTTTACTTTTTTCAAATATTTTTAATGTAAATATGTTTTAATATTCAAAGTAAATGCTGCATTTATTTCAGCTATTGGCCACCTAGCATATATATATCTGCACTGGTATCATCCGTTGAAAAAAACAACAACATATTGGTCAGCCACTTAATGACCCCAAGCAGCACTTCTGTTGACGTGACTGACTGAGGAACATGCCGCCGGGGGTCCGGCAGATGGCCTGTCTGATGGGACGGGTGGGGGTTTCCTGGTATTGATCAGTCCCTCCCAGCCCCACCTGCTGGCCCTCGCTCCACAATGACCACACGCTCACAGAAACAAACACCAGCACCAGCGCGCACCGCTCAAAAGAGTGTTCGGGCGGGCCGTGATGTCATCAGTATGGAATGGAACCGCGTTCCAAGGCCGGACGGAAAGTTCCACGTCGTTAAAATGTAGCCTTTGGTTCCTATAATAGAGTCCGAGGATCTTGTGTGGCCTTGGCCTCTCATTTCCATAGAGTGCATGTTTGAGAACATCCTTACTCTAATGGCTGTGCTCCAAACCCTTGTCACCTTGGTAACCAGGTCAAAACCCTTTTCCGGGACAGATGGCTCCCCTCAGGGTCGTTTCTGTACTTAAGATGCCTGCAACCTGTCCACTATTAAAGCCCTCTGAAGTATATATTCAAGACTGTAGATGTTTTAAATCTCAGGAAAGTCTTTTGGAGGTCCAACACCTCATACTTAAAGAGCCGTTCTTATAGTGTGCGCCGCTTTAATCTGTCAAGTTGTGGATCTTCTCCGGAATCATGCTGATAATCATGTAGGATTTTTGGCTGGTGTCTTAAGTGTTTAATCAGATGCACCTCTCTGTCTACAGAGCTAAAGACCCCTGTAAGACGCTACTGAAGCTCTCAACCAGCTCCGCACAGACAGAGTGCGCCGGCGCCCCCTTGAGACTCATTCAATAGCTTGATGCTGCTTCATTACTGGTGCAAGTTTTTGGAATTACATAATATTTGCGTTTGAGAAGTAGACAGGAAACATGAAGCAGTGTGATATCATGTTATATTATATTGTATAATTATTTTATATCATATAATATTATTTATTTAGTTAGTTTATTACAGAAGAGGATTAGGGCAAAGCGATAATAAAAAAATAAAACCATTTTGAGATTAAAGTCATTATAATGCGAGATTAAACTCGTTAAATTTCGAGAAAAAAGTCCAAATAAAATGTTGAGAATAAACTCAATTAAATTACGAGAATAAAGTCGTGTTTAGGTATGTAGCGTTTGCTTTTGGGCCGTTGACATGAAACATGAAGCAGTGTGACATGCTGTAATTTATCATATCATATATTATATTGTATTATATTATATATTTAGTTTATTTATATTTATGAAATATTATTCATTTATTTTATTTATTTATTTATCTCGCCAGAAAAGTGTATCTGTGATTCCTCAGTAAATTGCATTTGGAAGAAATCAATACTTTTATTCATCAAAGAAGCATTAAATTGACCAAAATTAGAAATGTTTCTTGAGCAGCAAATCAGCATATTAGAATGATTTCTGAAGATCATGTGACACTGAAGACTGGAGTAATGATGCTGAAAATTCAGCTGCGCATCACAGAAATACATTGCATTTTAACAGATATTAACATAGAAAACAGATATTTTAAATTGTAAAAATATTAAACTTTTTTTTACTGTATTCTTTGATCAAATAAATGCAGACTTGTTGAGCATAAGAGATTAAAAAAAAAAACATTTAAATATCGTACCGACCCTAAACTTTTGAACGGTAGTCAAAAGTTTGCAAAGAAACACCATGTGCTGTCAAATATGAGCTTATGATCTGATCTGTGGTGTTTTTTCTTCCGTAGTATTCCGGGTTCCAGCAGACGGCAGAGAAATGCTTTGTGTGCGGTCACCTCATCATGGAGATGGTAAGAGACATTTGATGCTTTTGCTCTGTAACTACTGCTCTCATTTTTCAGAGGAGGAAGGTGAATTTAGAGGGAAGACTCTTAGTTGTAATTTAGTTTACCATTTTAAATAAATATGCAACCAAAAATGGATTATCAAAGCTGCATCATCTCTGTAATCTGTGTCTATTATTAGATACAGAAATTATGTTATTGTACCTCATTAGCTTTGCATTAGCCCACGGACTCTCACCTGTGTGTGCGTGTGCGTGTGTGCGTGTGCGTGCGTGCGTGTGTGTGCGTGCGTGCGTGTGTGCGTGTGTGTGTGCGTGCGTGTTGTAGATCCTGCAGGCTCTGGGTAAGTCGTATCATCCAGGCTGTTTCCGCTGTGTGGTTTGTAAGGAGGGTCTGGACGGTGTTCCTTTCACCGTGGATGTGGAGAACAACATCTACTGTGTGAAAGACTACCACACGTGAGTGACATCCTCGCATTCGCACCATTTTGTTACATATTTTGCATGCATAACCTGTTTAGTGCTGGTTTGGATGTGGACCCGCATAACCAAGATGTTTATGTTTTATTTATATAGGGTTTTTGCTCCTAAATGTGCCTCGTGTAACCAGCCCATCCTCCCAGTGCAGGTACGAGCTTTTGAATGTATTAGACTGAGTTGGATTGGTGTAATGCTGGAGGAACGTCCTGACAGAGGTTAACTAGCTGTGTTTGTGTTTGTAGGGTTCAGAGGAGACCATACGGGTGGTGTCCATGGACAAAGATTACCATGTGGAATGCTATCACTGTGAGGTAATTCAGTGGTTATTGCTCTGAACTAATGACTGAAGGTTGCAGGTTCAATCCCAGTCCTGTTGTGAAGCCACTTAACTAGTTTTAAATCCACATAACAACGTCCTAGATGCTGGTTCACTGTGATTCGCTCGCGTCTAACTATAGGGGTCATGTTTGCACTGCAGGATAATGCACTGGAGTTATGTAAGATGTTTTTTGTGTGTGTTAGGCATAAATGTGCATTAATATTGTGAATCATTGACTGATGACATTCCAGAGTGGGTCATTCAGCTAAACTTTGAGACTGTGAGTTAAAATGTTGACTTAAACACACGTACTAAAGCATATTTCTCAAAGAGAAAACCTCTTATTAAAGATGGAATCTCAAGTTATCTCAATTCTCAATTTCTTCAAGTGATCTTAGGCCCAAGTATTATTATTTAAAAATGTTAATATTTAATGTTTAATGCAAGATTCTTTTTATTATACTTTATTTTTTATATTTTTATTATATTTAAGTAATTTTCTGAATACCCTTTAGTCATATTAGTCCTCGAAAATGTGAAAAAGCTAAATATTAAAATTAAGTTAAAAATATAATATTTATTTTTATACATAATATTAATAATATATATATATATATTTCAGATATGTAGATTTTATTATAATTATTTATAATTGAATGTATTTTTATAAAAATTTATAATTTTATTATTTTTATTTTTATAACAAATAATATTATTTATATAACAATTGATCAGTTTTACATCGTTAATCTTGTTTTTTTACAAGAAAATATGCCAG
>NW_015554052.1:10688-36399 GCF_001515605.1 Sinocyclocheilus anshuiensis
ATTTTTTGTTTTTATAAAAATTTACGTATATTGCATATGTATAATCAGTTGATTAGTTTTATATAATTTCTTTATTTAATTCTTCTTTTTTTTTACAAGAAAATATGCCTTCCAATTTCGCTATTTGAACAAAAATTTATACATTTCAGATTGTATTATTTTTATACAAATTTATATTACGTATTTATAATCAGTTGATTAGTTTTATATAATTTCTTTATTAATTCTTTTTTTATTACAAGAAAATATGCCTTTCAATTCACAATTTGAACAAAAATGTATACATTTAAGATTGTATTATTTTTATAAAAATTTATATTACATATTTATAATCAGTTGATTAGTTTTATATCATTTCTTTGTTAATTCTTTTTTTATTACAAGAAAATATTCCTTCCAAATTCACAATTTGAACAAAACTTTGCACAAAACTGTCATGTGACAGGTTTGAGATTAGGTCGATGATTTGAAGTCCTTGTCAAAACACTGATTCACGTTCAACATCAGCTTCCATATATGTTTTTCATGTTAATTTATTTACTAACCGAACTGCATTTCTGTATTTCTTCCTCTGGCTATGGCTTTTCCCAATTGGCTTGCAGAAGGAAAGTCTGTCTAAAAAGCAAGCTTTGTGCATTAAATTATTTACAGTGTGGTTGCAGCCACAAGGGTGATGATTCATTGTATTCTGATGTTGAAAAAGGGCCTGACTTCATTTCTATCAAACACATGTGTTTTGCAGGATTGCGGTCTGCAGTTGAATGATGAAGAGGGGCATCGCTGTTACCCGCTGGATGGGCACCTGCTGTGCCACCGATGCCACCTGCACCGATTAAAAACCCCTCTACCGACCCACCCGCCCCCGAGTTACCCGCTCCACGTCACTGAACTGTGAAAACACAGACTCACGCTGAACATGAACGACGAGCAAGAGGAATTAAAGACCCCTAAACAGTAAACAGGGGTTCGGTCGTGCCTGTATTTCCACTTGTTTGGGGTTTATCTGACCAACCGGGGAGGCTTTTATTACTTTAATCCCTCATCACGGTATGGAGGGGTTTGGGCTCTGTTTGGGGTCTTCAGCACTGCCGCAGGGCGACCTGTGCCTGCTTTTCCTCCCGAACACCAAACAACAGCACTGAACACAGACTGAGATACGACTTCCTGTGCCTTCTTCGGAAATCCTGCGTCGAACAGGCCGTCACTGCCTTCAAGACGCACCATTTCTGTCTTGTGCCAAGCAGCCGGGGGTCTTTAAAGGGACAGTTCACCTAAAATTATAATGAGCATTTACTCACCTTCATGTCGTTCTAAACCTGTGAGCTTTTCTTTCGTGGAAGTCATTTAGCAAAATTACTAAAACTGTTGCATGCACAGGTAAGTTTTGAGATTTTGGGCTATTTTGTCTCCATAACAATTCTTATTTGAGATATCCTCTAAAATACACATTTAAGTGTTTATTTTATTACACTTTAGCTATTTGCAACTGTAACTTTCAATTCCAATACATTTTCTCCACTTCAGCAGTATTTACACCAAACTTTAGAGTTTTATTCTTATATATATTCTGGTTTGTTCATATATGATTCACCTGATATATATATATATATATATATATATATTTTAATCCCTTCTTTTCTGACAGTATTTTCTAATTTATTGAAATAAAAGAGAAATCCAAAAACCCCTCTGTAAAAATATGCCAGCAAAATTTTGAACCGATGTTCGTATTTCTGTTCTGAAAATGTATGGAAATTAGTGCATATCTAATACTTAATTTTAATAAAAATTTCACATTTTTACTCTGCAAAAAAAAATTTTTGTCTTGTTTTCATTCACGTACAAATATCTAAACATTTTTTAATCAAGATACATTTACTTGAGAAGCAAATTTACTTGAGTCTTGTTTTTTTAAAAATGTATCCAAATTTTGTTCGTTTTTGCTTAAAACAAAAAAAAAAATTGCCAATGGGGTCAGAAAAATAATCTTAATTCAAAGGGAAAACAAGATTATTTTTCACAGATATTTTTTCTCGTTTTAAGAAAAAAATCACTTAATTTTTATACATTTTTAAGAAAACAATACTTAATATCTTTTCAGTTAAATGTATCTTGATTTAAGAATGTTTAGATACTTGTACTTGAAAACGACAAAAATACTAAGTAAGAAATTCATTTTTTGCAGTGTATTTAATAATGCGTCTTTTGCATATTTAAGCATAACATTTCAGAAAACTTGTAATACAAAATAATGCCCTTAACTCTTTCCCCGCCAGCATTTAAAAAAAAAAGTTGCCAGCCACCGCCAACGATTTTGATGATTTTCACAAAAATTTGATGGCCTCCAGTATATTTTGCTGTGGGAAATTCTAGCTTAAAGCATTCCTGTTTTATCAACACTTGAATATAGGTAGGTTTCATAAAAAATGCATCATTTTGAGCAAAAAGGTGAGAAAATCACATTTTTATCAAAAACTACATCTGGATAATATTCAGTACGATTATCAAAGCATAAATCCAGTAAATCACTTCTGCATCAATACCTCCAAAGCTTGCACAGACATATACCACTTCCTAAATCAACATTTTACTCTGTAACATTATGCAGTTTTCATTTATATGCTGTCTATTGCTGATGATCGCATTATTTTTCATTTGCATCTGTTTACATAAGAGATCGCTAGTTTCTCCATCCTGTTCTCGTGTGTTTTTGTTCGGGAGGTTTTGTACTCATTCAGAAGATGCGTAATAGTGCCCCCGAGTGTATAACAGTGAAAACACGAAAAGCCGTAAAAACTTTGGCGGGGAAGTGTTTTCTTGTAAAAGACGAGATAACTCGTCAATGGCGGGGAAGGAGTTAAAATGTACTATGATTAATCAACCGAGGAATGTATGGTGATATCTAATAGTTATAATTTTCCTTATTAACCTGTGGTGTCTTGCCTTAAATTGTCCATAATTTGTTCATGTTTGGAACAACATGAGGATGAGTAAATAATAGTGAACTGTCCCTTTAAGCATCACTTAAATGGCGGCAATGGTCCGAACACTGATGCATCACTGGCATACCTGTGGCATTTACTTCACCAGGTGACGTTGTGAAACCTGCTGCACATAGATGGACTAACAAATGTATATTTAGCTGAGGTCTGACATGGATCTCTCTGGCTGGGGTCGGAGAGGCTGTTATGACCTGACACCAGCAGAGCGAGGTTGGATCTGTGAACGCGGAGGATCTTCTCCACTGAAATGTTTGGACTCCTACGTCGTGCTCTTCAGACACTGGTTTGTCTCTGGATGAGCTGCCTTATATATTCCTTAACGTGGAGGAGACGCGCTGTGATGTGTCTCAGGAGACTCTTAAGGGATTCTACAGGTGTGCAGGGGTCAAAGGTCAAGCCTGGATGTGCTGGACTCAACCAGGCCGGAGACCTGCTGCGTTCGTCCTGTGTTTGTGTGCGACACGTCGTCTTTAGCAGTTGCGATGCAATGAAGCGGAAGGCAACAGAACATTTTGCACGTCAGAATAATAGTAAAGTCATGAAAACTATGAAGTAACGCACGCAGAAGTCTGGGAATGATGTCAAAATGACTATTATATTTGAGCTTCTTCTTTGTCTAGATTCACGTGAACAAAAAATACGTGTTGCTGGAAGCTTATTGCATCACATTGCACCTGTTTAGGACATAAGTGAGCGTGTATGTGGAAAAGAGAGTCTGTGTGTAGTTGTGTATATGTTCATGTACACTAGTGGCTGGGTCACTGTGTGTGTGATTGTGTGTGTGCCTGTGTCAAATACAGCAACCCCAAAGAGTATTTAGACACTTAAATAAATAGTTCACCCAAAAATGAACATTTGCTGAAAATGTGCTCACCCGCAGGTCATCCAAGATGTAGATGAGTTTGTTTCTTCATCAGATTTGGAGAAATGTAGCACTGCATCACTTGCTCAGCAATGGATGCTCTGCAGTGAATGGGTGCCGTCAGAATGAGAGTCCAAACAGCTGATAAAAACATCACAATAATCCACAAGTAATCCACAGCACTCCAGTCCATCAGTTAATGTCTTGAGAAACCAAAAGCTGAAAAAAATCCATCATTAAGACGTTTTCACTTTAAGACGATGCTTCTGGCTAAAATATGAGCCTATAATCCATTAATAATAATGCTTCTTTCAGTGAAAAAGTCCATCTCATGTTGTCTCTCACATCAAAATCCAGCCACATATTTGTTTAGAGCTGCTTTGAATGGATCTGTGCAGGTTTCTCTCCTGATTCAGATGAGACGTCTTTTTCACGGGAAAAAGTTTTATTATGGATTATGGACTTGTATTTTAGCCGGACGTTAAAAACATCTTGATGTATTTGTTTCTTACAAACACACAGCTTTTGGCTTCTCCAGATGTTATCTGCTGGACTGGAGTGGTGTGGATTACTTGTGGATTATTTTGATGTTTTTATCAGCTGTTTGGACTCTCATTCTGACGGCACCCATTCGCTGCAGAGCATCCATTGCAGAGACACTGATGCAATGCTACATTTCTCCAAATCTGATGAAGAAACAAACTCATCTACATCTTAGATGGCTTGAGGGTGAGCACATTTTCAGAGCATTTTCATTTTTGGCTGCACTGTTCCTTTAAGCGTCTTAAATGCTTCTCGGGCCGCTGTACATGCTTCTGTTCCACACAGACGTCTGCTGTAATACTACTGACAGAAACGGGCTGTATGTGTTTCCCTGACTTGAGAAGTCCTGATAGAGAGAGTTGTTTTCTAAATCCAGTGGCTTCTTATCTGCAAAGCAGACTGTAAAACTCATGAAGATGTGTGTTTGCTGACTGATTACTGCACATAACGTCATCCTGACCTTGTTTTTGGTGGAGGAGGTTTCCCAGAGATTTAGTGAAAGGAATACTCTGGATTAATGTACAGCGTCTGTGACATGCCGTCGACTGCCAGAGAAAATCATTTCTACTCGTTTCTCACAACTGAGGTATTTTCTGTGGTAATCGACAGTGTGAATATTGAATATTCTCTTCTCTAGACAGAGTATTTCTTTGAACAGTTCAGTAACCTCAGATTTTTCCCGCTTTCAGATCATTCCCACAAGTGTGTTGTTTTTTTAAAGAAAAAACAAGTGTAATATTTTTCTCCACGTTGTCTTAATCCACTTTTAAAACATACTACTATTGCATAGCACAATGCTAGAGTGCCTGTAAATAACGAGTATAGAATGTATTTCCTGCATTTATCAGAGATTCAATGAACGGTAGCTTTCCTTCAGTTAGTTCTTTAAAAAAAATGCACATCTTACGTTCTGTTGCATCACTTTTTTTTATCGTACAATGTTTTGATTTCCTAGATATTTCATAAATAAAGAAAAAGCAATGTAGATTTATTTATCTAAACGTGAAAAGTTTAAAGTTATTTAATGTATGAAAAGTCGGGATGTATCATTTAACCGTAGATTTATGTAATCTGCTTTTTCAATAAAGTGGTTTTTGTAGTTAACTTAAAACTGTGTGACGGTGATTTTATTTTTATACAGAACCTGGGTGTTTTATACAAAATGACATCTCGGTAACAAAAACAATACTGATTCTCACTTTCAATTCATTTAAAATATTTTATGAATCAAATAATGTAATTATAATAAATAATGTATAATAAGTAGTGTCGTTCTGCGCATTTCTCTAAACACAACAAAATTAGTATTTATAATTAATTTTTTCTTAATGAGGATATATTTGTCCTTGTATTCCCCACTTCTCTTTGCTGTATTGGCCAAATCAGAAAAAAAAATATATATATTTTATTTTTTATTATTTATTTATTGGAAGGGATGGATTTTTAACGAGTCTTTTGATAAAAGACTATCACACTTTTTTTTTAATCTCATGTAAAATAAAACCAGAAACGTATTTAATTGAGATATTTCATAGAAATAGATGATCTAAAGCTGTCCAGAGAACACAAACATCTTTTACAAACATTTTAATACTTTGAATGAATTATTTGTTTTTGTTGTTGCCCTACAGCATGACATCACATCCTGTTGGCTATAAGGAGGTCTGAAGTGATTTTGCACACCTGGGTGAGACTTTAGAGCTCTGTTCTCGTCCAGCATAGATGTCTTGTGGTTTTCCAGTGGCATGTGAAGGGTCGGTGTGTTCATTCAGCGGTGATATCGCATACTGTAATCACACTCGCCGCACCCTGATGTCTGATACAGCATCCCACAGGAGCAAACTGCTCATTCTAGCTCACGAGTTCTCGGTCAAATCATTAAATTAATGCTGTAAAATGAACCTTTATAGCTGCTTAGATCCCTTCGCAAAGACCCGCCCTGGCAGATTCAGCGATATGATTGGTCAGATGGCCTGTCAATCAAGCTCCTGGCAAAAGGTGATTGAGTTCCTATTGAGATCTCTGAATATTCATTGCAGACTTTTTTGGTACTTTGGATAAATGTGAGCCCAGTTTGAGACTCCGTTTACTCTTCATTTGATCTCACTGCTGTCTAGGAGAAGCAACTGAGACATAAAATCCACTGACCTCTATAAAGCAGCTCCTGTGGTGATTTCAATGTTGCTGAGAAGATTTTTGGATTAAACACACAGCTTTGAGCATCACAGTACATTAATTAGATCTCAAAGAACAGCTTCTCTTAATCTCTGGCCTTTAATTCTAATCTGTGTCAATCTGGGTTTATATTAGTATGCAGAAATATACTACACATAAAATAAATGACACATATGACAGTGTATAAATGATGTTTTTTTCCTCCTGAAAGCCATGAATTGTTTGTCAGTGTTGAACAGAAGGTGTTGAGTTCATTAGCTCCGCAATGACAAACAGCAGACGAGCCGCAGCTTTCTTAATGTTTTACTCTTTGACTTTATTTCTGTGCTCCAGTTGCACTGTTCATCTAGATCTTTAGATGTATTCTAGATATACACTCTTGTGAAAAAGAAGTGTGCTTAACTGTGCACTTGTAGTGCACTTCAGATCTTAAAAGTATATTTTTAAAAACTGTACTTGCAGATACAATATTAATGAAATAAAAGGGCACTAAAAAAAAGACACTTTCATTGCTGTTTCTAAACATACTTAAATCCAGTTATTTCAAATTATGTTTTAATAAGCTTTTGTCATGCTTTAAAGTAGTACACTTATTCTGATGTGCTGACTAACATACTAAATCACATGTAAAGTATTTTATAATAATTTTATTATAATTTTTACTGTGTGTTATTTTATAGTACATTTAAAGTTAATATATTTTAAATGGACTAATTTGCAACTTCATTATACAAACGTGTGATTATATATTTAATGTGTGAAATATATTTAAATACATGACATACGAGTTTCAAAAGAAATGAGAAAGTATATTTTAGTTGATCATAAATGCTTCTCCATACATTCAGCAGTACACTTTAATCGTATTTCAAAGACAAAAGATGTCATTTTGGATTATTTGAACATATTTGAACTTGAGAGTGCTTTTTTGACCCAGGTTTCATCTAATTGTAAATAACCTGCAATCATGTGTCTGAAAACATTCAGTTCACCTTAAATATATTCTTTTGTGTGTAATAAGTAGCCTACTCTTTTTTTTAAATGTACTGAGTATTTAACTGTTATGGAGAGAACAGAGGAAGCATGCGGATCCATATGCAGAGCTTTATTCACAGGCGTGGTCACAAACAGGCATGGGTCAATAAACAGCAAACAGACATGAATGAGGCAAGACAAAGAGTATTCCTAGGGCAGGCGTGGGTCATCGATCGGCGAACGTAATCCAGAGGGCTTGACAAAAGGGGTAATCTGTAAACACGAGCAATAGTCAAAGGACCGGAAAACAGGCAAGGCAAAATTAGACTAAGACTAGGACTTGGAAATAAACAATGGCTAACGAAATGGCTCCGTAACGTAGCTATCACTGACTAGCGATATGCGCATACAATACTCGGCGTTGAATGGTGGTGTGAGACTGATTTATATAGTGTGTGTTATTGGTAGCTTTCAGGTGAGCGTGTGATTGGTTACTGCTGTGTGCAATCAGTGCAATGGATGATGGGAAATGTAGTCCAGGGTATAGTGTAACAGTCTGTGTAGTGTGAGAGTCAATGTAATGGAAGAGCGATCTCTGGTGGTGAGTGAACAGAAGTTTATAGACCAGATTCTTGACATTAACGTTCAATTTGATATTTAATTACGACTTTTTATCTCACAATTCAGACTTTTTTCCCTCGCAGATTCAGAGTTTGTATCTCACTGTTGACTTTTTTTCTCTCAGTTCTAAGATATAAACACAGAATTGTGAAGAATTGCGAGAAACAAGGTCAGAATTGTAAGATAAAAGTTGCAATTACCTTTTTTTTTTTAAATTATTTTTTACATTTTTTATATACCATGGAAATTCTGATTTCAGAGAAAAGAAAAAAAGTTGAGATGTGAACTCAGAATTGTGAGAAAATTGTGTATATATCTAGCAATTCTGACTTTTTTCCTCAAGTCTGAATTGTGACAAAATTGAGACAAAAAGTCAAAATTACCTCACTTTTTTTCTTTTTTCCCCCTTGTAACTCTGATATATAAACTCAGAAATGCGTGATATAAACTTTTTTGCAATTGCAATAAAAAAAATCTGAATTGTGAGAAAAAGACGATTTGCCTTTTCCATGGAGGAAACAATTTAGAAGAAAAGAATTCAAAAAAAACAAGTCAGAATTGTGAGAAAAAATTGCAATAAAAAAAATCTGAATTCTGAGTCACAATTCTTTTTTTTCTCTCTAAATTGAGGTCTTCGGGGCTTCCACAGAAGTTTAGAGGGAATCTGTGGGACAGTTTCTCAATGTAAACTCTATTTCAATGACAGTGTCAGAGCTGCAGGCCAAAGGACCACCCAAAATCTCTCTGCCCACGCTTCTCCACCGAGCTGTCCATAACTCATGGACCTGTCCGTGGGAACGGCATGTGTCCAGTGTGTGTGCCGTAAATCCAGCCGTGGCGCTGGGAATCGGAGCTCTGCCATTTGATTCAGCCTTATATGTGTAATTCAAGCACTGCATTTTTTTTGTATTCCAAGATTGAGGAATTATTACTGTTGTGGTATGATGAGATCAGTTCAGTAGCAAAGATTTCCATGAGTCTCTGCAGGCCTTCTGTCAGACGCTGGTCTGGAGTTTGAGCAAATAAAAGTCAGTGAGGACGGATGAAATCTGGTGTCAGTGACCCTCAAGAGTTTGTCAAATAAAAACAGATATGATGTCAAAGGCTGGGTTCGGATTGCAATGCTATTCACCTTATTTTGCAACACAGTGAGTGAATGTGCGAGACTTCCGATTCATTCGCTGCTATTGGTAAATAACTAAGAATAACAAAGTCCAGTAAACGGCAAAAATGTTTGCGCTACAAACCAGTGTGTTTATGATTATGGTAATAAATGTAATAATATGATAAGAAATTGCAGTTTGCAATATCAAGCTGCATAACAGACTGTTTTTGTACAGGTAAAATAACTGGAAGCGAATGACACCGGAAGTCTTGCATATTCAAGTTACAAATGGCGCACCTGCTCTTACGATAATAATAAAGTGGATAACAGCATGTGAAAATTATGCAGTATGGATTGACTTTTCAAATGTAGCATGCAACTTTATTGTCTCATTATGAAAATGCAGTTATTGTTATAAAAGTCTAAAACTGCACTTAAAAGGGTCATCGGATGCCTATTTTCCACAAGTTGATATGATTCTTTAGGGTCTTAATGAAAAGTCTGTAACATAGTTTGGTTAAAATTTCTCAATGGTAGTGTATAAAACACCTTTTTTACCGTCAAAAACAGCTCTTTTCAGATCAAGCCGTTTTTGTAGCATTTTCCTTTAAATGTTAATGAGCTCTGCTGACCCCGCGCCTCTCTTCCGAGCTGCTCTCAGAGAGACTATTTACTTTAGCCGCATTCATCGTGAAACTTGCTAATTACCACATTATTAGGAAAGGCGATTTGCAAAGATTCATTAAAAAACCTTACACTCACTTCTTCTGTAGGTGAAGCTGGATCAGGAATGATTCGCGGCGAACATAGAAGCATTTATGTAGATCGGAGGCGCATTCCCTTCAGAAACAAACGTAATCCACTGCGTCTTCAGCAGCTCAGATGTCGAGAGTAAATGACGACTGCTGTGTTCATTATTACAGCATCCTATGACCCCTTTAAAATGAGTTTATGCAATAAAACGGTAATGCATGCATGGTGCAAATAACATGATGCTCTTTAATTTGTATCAGTCTAGTATCCAAATTCATATAAATTATGCTGATATCGCCAAAAACATCGGTTATTTATTGCTGTTAGAAGAGAGAGCAGCTGTATGTGGATATATTACAAGTATTTTTTTATTTGAAATTACATGCAGACGCTTCCAGGGAAACCTTCATTTAGTGATTTTAGGCGGCAAGCAGAATTTCTCAGTGAATTCAGTTGAAGGTGAATTTTCTGCTTAATCAGTGACCTTTCTGGAAATGTCGTTTGTGCAGTTCAGGAGGTCATTTCTGTTGGTTTTGTTTGAATGATAAACTCAGAAATGCAAGAAAAATGTTCATCTGTGTTGACAGTGTTAAATGGTTGAGTAATATCAGTTCTTAAATTATGACATTGCTGTATGATTTGAACTGTTGGACAGTCGAACAGACCAAACATTTTGGCTTGATGTTAATGATCAATAGTTGTTCAATAGTTTAATAATTGCTGAATGTAACATATACAGTGATACCGAAAAGTATTTGTTGACACTTAAAAATGTCTACATTTCTTTATATTAGATAACAATAGCAACTGGCTTCATACATCCACTAAAAATCCCTGTCAGCTGATTAAAAGTCAAATGAGCAAAGCTGATGAAGAAATGAGTGTTTCAGAGTGGCTGATGTGTCCAAACACTCATATCTCACATTATCTCTCGGTTGAACGTTTATTGCTTTAATGAAGCAACAGTTTGTTGTCTATATTGTGGAAAATGCCAGATCACCATCGGCTCTTGATGACTAGTACAGTTTCTACCCTTGTTGCCATGGCAACCACATTGACTTTCAGATTCTCTTGACGATCTGAAATGTTAATTAATTTTTCTTTCTGCTGTTTTGTCTCCGCTCAGATGACATTTCAGAAATCATTTTCTTTCTAACTATCTATTTATTTATTTATTTTCAAGGAAAAGGCTGGAAATAACTGGGCAGGTGATGTTTGAAGTGAAATATGTGTTGCTAGGCAACAGGCACATTATACAGCGATCTGATCTCTGGCTGAGGTTCCTCTGTGACCTGTCAATCATCTCATCCGACGCAGAAATGAGTTACAGCCCCGAAACTCACGCAAATGGATATTTCTGTGTGCTAATACTACAGTAAAATTCATCTGTCTCTTTTACTGTTTGTGGAGAATATTTTCATTCGCATGATGTTTTCCAGATGTGTTTCGGTTCAGTCTCTGTTTGCTTTGGGGATTTGACTGGAGCTGAACACAGCTGACCTTTGACCTCATGTTCCAAAGACAGAAACACTGGGAACCGAGAGACTGACGGACTGTGATGGACCTGGACCTACAGCTCCTCCTGCTGGTGCAGAACCTGCTCGTGCTGCTGATCTTTCATGGAAATCAGATGCAGGTGTCATAAAAGCTGATGTTACACTTGAAAATGGAAAGTTGAGGGCATTGCATTGTGGGATACAGTATCCAGTGCAGTGTGCTCTGCGCATCCATGCATGTATATCTTTACCTACATTTATGCATTTGGCAGATTTAGATTGCATTCAAGGTTTACATTTGATCAGTTCATGCATTCATGCATGGGGTACATATTATTTACTTCTCAAATAGTGTTATACTATTTATTTTTTTTATCATATTGTAACTTAAAAATACTTAAAAAATTAATTGTAAAACAACGTACACCTACTGTATTTCAGCTAGTTGCCAAGGAAACATTTCTCATTTTCATTTAGATTAACTTTAAGTACTAAAATAATTCAAACTTAATAAACTAAATTTAATAAATACAAATTAATAAAAATTATATATATATATATATATATAGCCAGTTTAGTATGGTTAACTAAAACCATAAAAAAAATCGTTATTTGAAATAAATGTTAACTGAAATAAAATTAAATATATTTTATTTTAGCCAGTTGCCAAAGAAACATTTCTCATTTTCATTTAGTTTAACTTGATGTATTAAAATAACTAAAACTAAAACTGAAATAAATATAAAAATGTAAAGTTATACATAAAAAAACCCAAACTAAAAACTGACAAAAACACAGCAGTTTCTAAAAATGTAACTAAAATTAAAATGAAAGCCATAAAATAAAGACTAATTCAAATTATTAATAACAACTATAATAGTATCTCAATTATACTAAAATGACACTGCTATATAGACATATTAAAAAAACCTCAAAACTAATAAATAAGACAAAAACATGCAACAACATTTAACAGAATTAAAGTGAAAACAGAAAATATAAAATTTAAATCTAATTCAAAATATCACCAAAAAACTGTTATATTATATCAAAACCTAGCGCTATTTGTATGATATTATTCTGAATCATAGCCAGAGTCACAGAAATTGTGCAAAGTGATTTATTTTGGGGGAAAAAGACTCGCCATGTGATGATGAATACAGAAACTCTCATGAAGTACAAACTGTAAAACACAAGGTGCTTTAGAATCTTCACAGAGTTCAGTGTAAAACATCTCTGATTTTGCATAATCATAAATTAACATAATAAACATCAATATAATACTGCTAATTTATGGATTAATTGTCAATGAAAATTACACTACATTACAGTTTCAAAATGTTTTAAATTCTTCTTAAAAATATTGGTGCAATTTTGAGGCAAGCTTCATTCCTCAGCCTTGATTTTTGTGAGCCCTGTTGTTGTTGCAGGCGTGCTACAGTGCTTTGGTTTTGGGGTAAAGGTGAAGCTTCTCTTCATGGTTCATACAAGCAAAGTTCTTCTTGAGGAGGTTGATGAGGCCGTTGGTGGATGAATCGTGAGAAGAGACCTCCGCTGAGTCCTGAAGCTCCGGTTTGATCTTCTTTGCCAGCTGTTTCCCGAGTTTCGACAGAAGACAGACAGTCAAACGGGAATATATGAGTCTGAAAAAGGCTTATCACAGTTAACTAAAAATAAAACCTCAGCTCTGGACCTTAAGATGCACTTTCCTGAAGACCGTGATTAGCTTGTTCAGGTGTGTTTGATTAGGAATGGAGCTCAACTCTGCAGGAAAGTGGATCTCGAGGTCCAGAGTCTAGGGCCGCTATCTGAATAAAATATAAACATATCAAACAAAAATAATTCATAATTATAAAAATATTATAAAAAACTAAATTATTTTTTTTCAGTTATAGTTGCCAAGGAAACATTTCTCATTTTCATTTAGTTCAACTTAATGTACTTAACTAACTAAAAATAAAAACGGAAATAAAAATTTATAAAAACTATATAGGCATATTTTAAAAATAAATAAAAAAAAAAGTAAAAAACACAAAATTTCTAAAACTTTAAGCAAAATTAAAGTGAAAATAAAAACTAATTTAAAATATGAATAAAAACCAATAATATGTCAATGACACTAAAATAACACTGGTCTGGTAATAAAACTAGCAATTTAACAGGTTTATCAAATTAAACTTGAGTGTAGGATCAGAAATAAATGTATTTATTATATAAATAAATTAATTCTGTTTCATTAACATTAAATAAAACTAAAACTGAAATAAAAATTAATAAAAACTAAATGCACATTTTAAAAAATAAAAAACGAATAAAAACGTCAATATTTTAACTAAAATCAAAATTAAAATAAATACAGAAAATATAAAAAATATTTTTAAATATTAATAATAACTATAATAGTATCTCAACAACACTGGTCTGGTAATAAAACTGCTTCCGCTGCTTTTTTAGCACGTTAGGCATTTATTTTGTCAGGTTTATTTTGTTTCATTAACATTCCTGAGATCATTTCTATCTATTTTCCCTGATAGGTTCAATTTCTTCTTTATTTGATACATTAGATGACTCACCCCCACTGATCAAAACTGTTCATTTCCCACACGACGCCCTGAACGAAGATCTTGTGTTCATACATGGCTGTTAAGAGAGGTCAAAGGTCAGGAACCTGATATCTAATACTGTACAGCATCACCAAAACATCTGAGACAGATTTTAACGCACCGATCAGAACGCCCAGAGTATACGGAGACAACTTTTTGAAGATGATGGATTCGTTGGCTTGTTTCCTTGGAAAACCTGGACAGAAGCGCAGGGATAATGTTACCAACAAAGAGCTTTACTCGCAATACAGCTGTGTTCAAAATGCTGTGCATATAACATTTACGCATTTTTAATCCTATTTTTATTTAAGAAATGTCTGAATTTTTTGGCAGTCTGATCAAATTGTGAGTCAAGAAGGAGGTTGTTGCTTATGATTCATTTATCAAACGGTCATGTTGAGCAGATTGCATTGTCAGATCTAATGCACGTTTTGGTAAATGTGAGTATTGCATGTATATCGAGAATCTGCATACTGTGCATGTTATACATACTGCAGATTTAGTGAGAGCAGTAGGGTGTAGTGTGTTTTGTGTCCTGTCGAGGTCAGTATAAGCCAGTGCTTGACTTTATATTCTCACTTTGTGAGGCAGAATGTTCTCTAGTTTCTCTCTGCTCAGTCCTCCAGCTTCCAGCTCTTTCTTTGCCTCTTCTGTCGTCTTTCCCTTCATCAGCGCCTCCGTCTGCACCAGGAAGTTCACCAGGATCTACAAGTCACATTTATTTCTGTAGCGCTTTATACAGTACAGACTGTTTCAAAGCAGCTTCACATTAATAAAGCAGGAAAATAGTGACATTATTCAGCTCAATTCAGTTGAGTGTTGATTTAATTCAGTTCAATAACAGTGTTGATGTTGCAATGTGAGGATATACAAAACACATGACATCACATACTGAGTGATTTGTACGGAAGCTTATTTCTGCCACAGAATAAAACAATTAAAAAAGGTAATTTTGACTTTTTTTTATATCTTACAATTATGACTTTTCTCTCACAATTTTGAGTTTATATCTCACAATTCTGACTTTTTCTCATAATTCTGAATTTATATCTCACAATTCTGACTTCTTTTTCTCGCAATTCTGAATTGATATCTCATCATTCTGACTTTTTTCACAGTTCTGAATTAATCTCATAATTCTGAATTTATATCTCATAATTCTGAGTTTATATCTCACAATTCTGACTTTTTCTCGTAATTCTGAATTTATCTCACAATTCTGATTTTTCTCATAATTCTGAATTGATATCTCATAATTAAGACTTTTTCACAGTTCTTCTGAATTTATATCTCATAATTCTGAATTTATATCTCATAATTCTGAATTTATATCTCATCATTCTTAATCTATATCTCATAATTCTGAGTTTATATCTCACAATTCTGACTTTTTCTCGTAGTTCTGAATTTATATCTCATAATTCAAACTTTTTAACAGTTCTGAATTTATATCTCATAATTCTGAATTTATATCTCATAATTCTGACTTCTTTTCTCGCAATTCTGAATTTAAATCTCATAATTAAGACTTTTTCACAGTTCTGAATTTATATCTCATAATTATGAATTTATATCTCATAATTCTGAATTTATATCTCATAATTCTTAATCTATATCTCATAATTCTGAGTTTATATCTCACAATTCTGACTTTTTCTCATAATTCTGAATTTATATCTCATAATTCAAACTTGTTCACAGTTCTGAATTTATATCTCATAATTCTGAATTTATATCTCATAATTCTGACTTATTTTCTTGCAATTCTGAATTTAAATCTCATAATTAAGACTTTTTCACAGTTCTGAATTTATATCTCATAATTCTGAATTTATATCTCATAATTCTTAATCTATATCTCATAATTCTGAGTTTATATCTCACAATTCTGACTTTTTCTTGTAATTCTGAATTTATATCTCATAATTCAAACTTTTTTCACAGTTCAGAATTTATATCTCATAATTCTGAATTTATATCTCATAATTCTGAATTTATATCTCACAGTTCTTAATCTATATCTCATAATTCTGAATTTATATCTCATAATTCTGACTTTTTATCGTAATTCTGAATTTATATCTCATAATTCAAACTTTTTTCACAGTTCAGAATTTATATATCATAATTCTGAATTTATATCTCATAATTTAGTTAAAGAGTTTATATTTTACAATTACGACTTTTTCCTTCACAATTTTGAGTTTATATCTCACAAATATGACTTTTCACAGTTCTGAGTTTATATCTCACAATTCTTGCTTCTTTTCTCGCAATTCTGAATTTATATCTCATAATTCTGACTTTTTTCTCATAATTCTGAGTTTATGTCTCACAATTCTGACTTTTTTCTTGCAATTTTGAGAAAAAAAAACCCTCAGAATTGCGAGATGTAAATTCAGAATTATGAGATATAAACTTGCAAAGTCACAATTGCCAGAAAAAGTCTGAATTGTGAGGCATAAACTTAAAATTATGAAGAAAGAAAAAAAATCACAGTTACCTTTTTTATTTTATTTATTTATTTTTATCCCACGGCAGAGATGAGCTTCCATAGATTTGAGTCACTTCATGTGATTCATCGCTGGATCTGCAGCTCGGTACCTTGTGGTGGAGGTTGTTTCTGGTTGGATGTTGAGACTGGGCAGGAATGAGGAAGTCAGCAGGAACCATACGAGTTCCTGTGGAGGAGACAGAAGGGTCAGACAGATGCTTCTCCCACCAAAACACACACATACTGTACGCCAGATTGCGTAGGCCAGCGAGTGAACCTTGATGAATGAGCTGGTAGAAAGCGTGGTGTCTGTTAGTTCCTGGTTCACCTCATACGATCGGGCCGGTGTGATAGTTCACCCGGTTACTCTCAGTAGTGATGTACTTTCCGTTAGACTCCATGTCACCCTGTAAATCACAGCAGTAGATTCTCATTAGTGTTTTTGATGACTTTACTGTCAGTATAAAATGCATTCAGTCTTTGGCTGGTGTTGTGTGTTTTGTGTTCGCTCTACAGGTGAGACGCACCTGTTGGAAGTAGGCCTGGAAGACACTGATGTACCAGATGCCCAGCAGAGTGAGCAGCATGGGTGCGTTCTGATCCACAGGAGCCGTACGGAGATGAGTGTCCTGCCAGAGATGTAGATTCAGGGGTTTATGTAAGCTTTGTGAAACAAATTAACACTTCTATTCAGCAAGGATGCATTAAATTGATCAAAAGTGACAGTAAAAACATTTCTAGTGTTACAAAAGATTTCTATTTCAAATGAATGCGGTTCTGTTGAACTTTCTATTCATTAAAGAATCTTGAAAAATAAAATGTATCACGGTTTCCACAAAAATATGAAGCAGCACAACTGTTTTCAACATGGATAATAATCAGAAACGTTTCTTGAGCAGCAAATCAGCATATTAGAATGATTTCTGAAGATCATGTGACACTGAAGACTGGAGCCATGATGCTGAAAATTCAGCTGCGCATCACAGAAATAAATGACATTTTACAATATATTTACATTGAAAACAGCTATTATAAGATGTAATTTATTTTTGATCAAATAAATGCAGCCTTGGTGAGCAGAAGAAACGTCCTTCAAAAACATTTGAAATCTTACTGATCTCAAACTTTTGAATGGTAGCTTGTCATTATACAAACATATTTGACTGTGAATTTGAATATTTGAATTCAGTTTAATTTGACATTGCTAATGAAGGTCAAATACTGATAATGTGCTCCTTCACTAATAAAACCCACCATCCAATGAGCTCCAGCCAACAGCTTCTCAAAGTTCTCGTATCCTGAGACAGAAGAGATCAGACAGATTCTTGAGCATCTCTCACACACGCTGCATATCTTCATGAGAGTCACATGATAACACTCACCGATATGAAGAGTGATGGACAGACCAATTGCAGACCATAAGGAGTATCGTCCACTGACCCACTAGAAAAAAAAACATTTCAAACTCATCTAATGAGGTACAATAGATTAGTTTTACTGCATTTTTATTATTTGAATTATCTTTTTGTTAATAATTTAGCTATAGTTAACTAAGGCTAAAACCAAAAACATAAAAAAAACTATACAGACAAAACAAAAACTAATAAAAATGGAGAAAAGAAAAACAATAAAAAAAACATTTTGTCACTTGAAATAAAATAAATGTTAACAGAAATAAAATTAAATATAAAAAAATTTAAATGAAAAACTATAGACATTAAAAAACAAAAGCTAATAAAAATGACAAAACATGCTCTTTCAAGTAGTTTTTGTTACTTGAAATAAAATAAATGTTAACTGAAATAAAATAAAATATACATAAAAACGTAAACTTAAAAACTATGTAGACATATTAAAAACAAAAACGAATAAATATGACGAAAACACACAAAAACTTGTAACACAAAAATTTTGTTACTTGAAATAAAATAAATGTTAAAGGAAATAAAATAAATAAAATAAAATGTAAACTTAAACTATATAGACATATTAAAAAAACAAAAAAACTTTATAAAAATGACAAAAATGTGTGTATTACTGTAACAAAAAAACTAACAAAAAAAATATAACATTAAAAACTAATTCAAACTATTAATAATAACTATGATAGTATCTCACTGATACTAAAATAACACTGTTGTAAGCATAAAAAAGTAAATAAAACACAAATTCAACTACATATCAAACCTTTCTTTACATGAGCAAACATGCATATGCCAAAGAGCATATAGAGTCCATAATAAATAGGATAGTAAGGAACCTTGCCCTTTAAATATCAACAATGTGACTAAAAGTAGCCTGTCGGCCTTTACCGTGAGCCAGCCTTTGCGTGACCTCTGCTCGGATAAGGTCAAGATCACGAATAACCCAGCAGCGTTCGGCAGTGACAGACTCTACCAGCAGCTGTTAGTGAGAGCATCCAGACGCCTACTTCACAGGTCAAAGACTACGGCAAATACAGGTCACGGCCCTCAGCGGACCAAACATGTTCTCCGGGTCGATGCCGAAGTCCTTCACTTTGGGCTGAAACACAGAAAGTGGAATAAAGTTTTTTTTTTTTTGGTTATGCAAGGAAACAAGGAAAACATTCAATTGGAAACATTCCATTTCCAAATGTAACACTGTGGGAATGTTACATTTGAATGTTCTCAGAATGTTTTGAACATTTAAAAACGTTACACAAACATCCAACTAAAACGTTAAAAAAAAAAATCCATGAATAATGTGTAAATAATGTTTTGATGCTAATGTTTTGAGAACATTTTATATTGCTAAATGATTTGATGTAAAGCACTTTAAATTACTACTGTGTTTGAAATGCAGTATGCTATATAAATAAACTCACTTGGCCTTGTACATGCAAAATGAGTTTACATGAAAAAGATTTTGCCCGTTTAGTTTTAGTAAATGCTCTTTTTGGACTGTTTTGAGTTTTGAAAGTTACAAAAGCTTTAATAGCACAATGAGCTGTATTATTTCAAAGATTTATGGAAATTTTAATTCCTGATGATATGAGCCTTTACATCTAAACTGGAATGCACTTACTCCGTTGGTTGAGAGTGCCACGAAATGCTTGGCAACTGCAGATTTCTGTGAGAACGATAAAAACGACACAAGAATAAGAGACTCACGTCTTTGGCGGCCTGCAGGAACCACTCATTTGCTGACTCAGCGTTTATGATGGTTTCCTGGGTTGTAAATGTCTGAGGAAGACAAACGGAAATTTCATACTAGTGGCACATTATTTTATGATATATAATTAATGTGATTTTATTAGCAAAAGAACCTATAAAGAGTCCCAGCAAAATCTAAATTTGATATTTTGGGTTGCTTCATCTCTCTCTGCTAATGCTGTATAATCTGCTCAGTCTCTGAATGCTGCGTCCAGCTAAGACCTTCGATGCGATGATGAAGAGTGTGGTCTCAGTGTTGAGTTCAGCCAGAGTCTTAGCGATGTGCGTTCCGTCGATGTTAGACACAAACCAGACGCGGGGTCCACCTTTAGAATAGAGCTTCAGGGCCTCTGTCACCATTAACGGACCCTGAAACACACACAAAACAGACTTTACAAAACCCAACTAGCACAATTACCCATTTATTTATATAAAATAACTACATAATACAAAAATATGATTAAAAATAAATAAATACTGAAATTAATAATTTGATTAAAATAAGTAAAACATTTATTGAAAACAAATAAATAAAAATGTGATTAAAATGTAAAAAAGTAAATAAATTAGTACATTTATAAATAATACTAAAAAGCTTAAAATTATTGAATAAAAGATTTTAATAAATAATTTGATTACAATAAATAACATTTTAATTTAAAACAAACAAACAAATAAAATAATACAAATTTGATTCAAATGAATATGTAAACAAATGAGTACATATATAAATAAATAATACAGAGAATAGAAATTAAATATTTTCCAAATCATATTTGTAGCATATTTATAGTATTCATTTTCCCTTACACAAGGATTATCATACACTGAATTTTATTTATTTTTTTATGTTTTTGAAGTTCTAAATAAATCAAAGATTGCTGCTTTTTTAGGAAGATGCTATTTCAGTCTATCTACTTCAAAATTTCAGGTTTAATTGAGTGTTTTACTTGCTGTAATTATTTGTGAAATTTACTAGCAATTTCTGAGTGAAAATTGTTTCAATTTTTTTTTGTTGGTGGGTCTGTGGCATCTAAAAGATTGAAAACCCCTGATCTAGAGCATCAAATCAGTGGAAAAAGAAGAAAAATTATGCAAAATAGTGAGTTTTGATTTTACAAACCAGATCAGATCCACCGATGCCAACATTAACCACATCAGTGATGGATTTCAGTGTATCCCTTCCACTCGCAACTGCAGACTTTCTGTGGACAGAAGAAAGAGTGAGATTTTGCATCCTGCTCTAGACACCAGCATCTTCATAACCTCTTCATAACCGCACGCACTCACTCACTCACGCACGCACGCACACACGCACACGCTCGCACACGCACACACACACACACGCACACGCACACGCATACTTCTGTGTATATTATATAGACTATTATATACTAAATAATAATAAATAAAATATTGCATTTATTTTAAAAGGCCAATAAATAAATAAATAAATAAATAATGTAAAACAAGTCTGATGAATGTGGCGCCATCTATCGACACGTGAAAGACACTGAAAATTGTGTTTGTTGAAAAATTGAACACTAGAGGACACAGGAGTCCATCACATCACAGTCTCAAACTCTGTCAAAACATTTATTATTTTAATGTATTCTTCTTTGACGTCTTTTATCTGCTTTTTTACATATGGACAATTTTTGGTTCATTCTGGTGGCTGTGTCTTACGTTGTCTTGTGTTGTACAAGTTGCAATAAATAAATAAAAAAAAATCTTCAGTAATCTGTGGCTGTGGTAATAAAATAAAATAAGTACTTTTCTAAAATAATAATAAATAATTAAATACATACATAAATTAAGAATAAAGCTACAAACTCGATAAATAATCACCGCTATAATCAAATAAATAAAATAAAAATAAATGGTAGATAACTTTCAAAAACGTCGTATATACATAATTAATAATAATGTATTATTATTATTATTATTGTTAGCTATTATACATATATGAACAAAACCTAACTATGGTTATGCTTTGGGTAACGAAAACACAAGCAACAATGCGCCATTTATTTAGTATAAATCTACTTTAATTCCAATTTCATTTTTTTTTTTAAAGTGCACGCTTTCTATGGTGTGGTCGGGCGCGCGCGTCGCCTGGCGTGCACGCTCGCGCCTGTGCTTTTGTGGACGCGCGCTCGGAAGACGCGCTGCGTCACTTCCTCTTTCCACAGACAGGAGGGTGGGGACAAACAGCTGGTAAGCGATGCCGTGATCCGACCGCCGATCGGGCTGTTTTTCACACCAATAAACGCCTTTCCCGGAGCCACTACAGGTAGGACTCGAGTCCGTTACTGCCCGCCGCCCCGGAGCGGCCGCCAGCGGGTGTGTTTTGACGTGTTTGAGGTGTTTTTTCAATCCGTGTCAACGTGAGGTGCTAACGGCTAACTGAGATTAGCTCCATAAACACTGCTGGTTTTTGTGTAATCGTTTGAAACGTGATTTCGGTGCTGTTAAAGCAGTGAAATGATGGCAGCCTGACACTAAAGTGGTGTTTCGGCGGCATTAGGTTTGTGAAGGGGTTTTGGTTCATCTGAATCAGCTTTGAGCCGTTAAACCTCATCAAATCTGCTACTGTCTGATCTTAATTACTTTAATTAACGGCGTAATTAACTGGCCCTAAATTACACTGAGGCTGGGGACCCGTCAACGCCCTGAAAAAGCAGTGACTGGCTTCACTGCAGCCCTTTAACACCCTAATGACAGCCGACGGGTGTCATACACACCCAAACCCCTGTCGGGTGTCATTTGGGATGGTTCTGAGTTTTTCTGGGTGTCGAAGTGTGGGACACTTCTAGATGTGAGCTGAAATGGACCGTCTTGCATGTCAGAGCAATGCAAAATGTAATCAGTCATCGTAATCGGGCTCTAGTGGTAGTTTATCACCGGGTAACCGGTCCTAACTGTTAGTTTTGGTGGGGCTTGGGTCTGTTTTCGCTGGAACGAGTGTTCAGGAGATCACAGACTGGGTTATTTAGATGAATTTTGTGTCCGGAGGATCCAGATTCCTGTAGTGGTTCTAGTGGCTGTAGCTCTCAGGATATTTATACTCCTCTGCACACCAGTGTAACCCAGTATGTAGCTTAAATTACACTGTGCAGTCTGTGAAGTTAAATGTATTTGTCGCCCCGTAAATGCAAAGGTTTACTGGAACAGTTTTCATTGGATTTGATCTGGTTGTTTTTGGAGTTCTTTAGCAGTTGGTTTTGTTTCAGGGCCCAGATTTGGTTAATTGAAATTTAACAACTTTTCTTTATTTATTAATAAAGTAATGCATCACATAATGTATATTGCAATAGCAGATTTTAACTGCTTGATTTTTTTAAAAATTTGTCACAAAATGTAACTATATCATCGTCCAGCTTTTTAGTTGGATATATATATAAGTATGTCCAACTTTATCTGCATGCATACGGTATACTCGTGTAGGTAGATATGTAAATACAGCAAATCTCAACTGCTAATATGTTAAATATGACTATAAGGCATAAAGATATTAAGATATTATAAACATTAACATAATGATTTTCTGTAAAGCTGCTTTAAAAAAAATGTGTATTGTTAAAAGCTTTATACATATAAATTTAACTTGACTTGGTCTGTGCAAAGTAATGCAAGTGAATGTCTGGTTTCTTTTACTGTGTGTTGTTTATGGTTTTTAAAGGGTGTCATACACACCCAAGATGTAGATGAGTTTGTTTCTTCATCAGATTTGGAGAAATTCAGCATTCTGTCGCTTGCTCAGCAATGGATGCTCTGCAGTGAATGGGTGCCGTCAGAATGAGAGTCCAAACAGCTGATAAAAACATCACAATAATCCACACCACTCCAGTCCATCAATTTAATGTCTTGTGAAGACAAAAGCTGCATGTTTGTAAGAAACAAATCCATCATTAAGACGTTTTAACTTTAAACCGTTGCTTCCGGCCAGAATACAAGCTCAACACCCATTGACATATTTGTTTAGAGCTGTTTTGGCTTGTAAACAGTGCTTGATCTGTTCAGATTTTTCTCCTGATTCAGACCAGACCGCTTTTTCACTTGAGAAAGCAATATTATGGACAGAGAATCTGTATTTTAGCCGGAAACAACAGTTTGAAGTTAAAGCATCTTAATGATGGATTTGTTTCAGCTTTTGTCTTCTCCAGATGTTAACTGATGGACTGGAGTGGTGTGGATTACTTGTGGATTATTGTGATGTTTTTATCAGCTGTTTGGACTCTCATTCTGACGGCACCCATTCACTGCAGAGCATCCATTGGTGAACAAGCGACAGAATGCTAAATGTCATCGTAACTCATCCTGAAGGTGAGTACATTTTCAGCAAATTTTCATTTTTGCGTGAACTGTTCCTTTAAAGATGAGGGCATGTCATGCAACCAGTCAGTGTTGACTTCTGATTTGACTAGCTTCTACCAAGTGACAGATGAGTTTTTTATTTGATGTACATTTGACGTCAACAACTAAAGATATGTAAAGCATTTCTCCTCCTTTTTAAAAGCTGATAAACTTGTATTTTGCACAAGCCGCATTGTTATTTCCGTTTAGTACTGTTCTTTCCTGCTCTCCGTGACCTATCAGAACAAGCATGTTACCCACCATTGACGTATAATATTCCTATAGTGTGCAAGCTTAAAAAACAGCATTTTAACACTGTGTGATTGCGATCCTAATTGTTAGTTTCCACATTCTTCACCCTGTATTCCGCAGAAGCCTGTGATTAGTTTGTTAGATGTCTGTGAGTAGGTCAATTACGCTCTATTCTGTGTGAACCTCATTGTGTTTTGCAACCAGGATTTTCGTTAAACCCTCTTTTGAAAAGTGCTGCGAGCAGACGGCTGGCCCCTCTGAGCTATTGTAGCCCGACTCTAGAATGAGACTTGCTGGCAATGGCTTCTCTGAGTTCATGTGGAATGTATTTCCTGTTTGGGTCCCTTCAGTTTGGGAATGAAAGAAAAAGCATGACTCGCTGCTTAATGGATGCTGCAGCAGTGCTAGTTATTTAAAGTTGTTTTCTCATGACCTGTTGACAATGCAGGAATATTTTTATAGGCTGGGAGATTTTGCACTGTGTGTGAAATGGATTTGACCTCTTTATGCGTTTGGGATGCTGGAAAGGAAATCTTTTTGTGTTTGTCTGTTATCTAAATGAAATGAAATAATTGAGTCAAACCTGTGAGAATGATGGTTCGAGCATTTGAATTGTCTTGCATTTGTTCACAAAGATCTTAAAAAATATCTTAAGAAGTCTTAAAGGGGTCACATGATGCGATTTCAATTTTTCCTTTCTCTTTGGAGTGTTACAAGCTCTTGGTGCATAAAGAAGATCTGTAAAGTTGCAAAGACTAAAGTCTCAAATCCAAAGAGATATTCTTTATAAAAGTTAAGAGTCAGCCACACCTACCTAAAACGGCTCGTTCTAACACGCCTCCACATGTCTGCGTCACGATGTGGGAAGATTTGCATAACGCCGCCCAAATGTTCACACAAAGAAAGAAGGCGTAACTTTTATTCTCGCTGTTGCCGCCGCGGCCATGTTGTGGAGACACTGTGTTTCGTTGTGAAAGCGAAACTACTTTGTTTGGTCTTCCAAAAGAGGACGATATCCGCTTCGTCATGCCTAGAGCTGATCCGTGCTGGTTGCTGAGGAAATACATCAACTTCGCTGTGGATCGCCGGATCGGCTTTCACCGTGGACGAAGCGGAGTCCAGCCCGGGGTCATCACACATGGTTGCCGCAAGTCCGCCGGACGCTCCTTCGTCGAATCTTCGCCGTTCTCAAGCCGCCCGCCTCTGCTCACTCAAGCCGGCCTCCGTTCACTCAAGGCCGCGGTGTGTGACGCTGTTTCGTTGTGAAAGCGAAACTACTTTGTTTGGTCTTCCAAAAGAAG
>NW_015554052.1:36698-38775 GCF_001515605.1 Sinocyclocheilus anshuiensis
CACAATGCACTGGATAGCTGGCCAATCAGAGCACACCTCGCTTTTCAGACCGATGAGCTTTGTAAAAATCGACACGTTTCAGAAAGGCGGGGCATAGAGTAGAAACAATAACGTACAGTATGTGGAAAATAATGTGTTTTTTGAACCTTAAACCACATAAACACATTTCATTACACCAAATACACAAAATAATGTTCTTTTTAGCAACATCATATGACCCCTTTAATTCACCCTTTCACAAATTAAGACCTTGAAGTCTTTATCTTATCTTTATCTATCTAAATCTGAGCCAAAAGTTCATAAAGTCATGGCTTTAAATGTTGCATACATTGCAAAAATGAATGATTTAATTTTTGTCTTCTTTTAATATGATTTAACATCCTTAAATCAACATACGTTTACTTGGGATGGAAAATTAAGATATGAAGTATTTTCTGAGAAACTGAACAAAATTAAGTGAGTGTTTGCTTGAACAGATATCTGTGAATGGGGTACAATAAACTTGCTTTTTTTCTTTGAATTTTAATTATAAACGCTTCATTTTGATCAGTTTCTCAGAAAACAAGACTTATCTCATTTTGCAACACAAGTAGATGTATCTTGATTTAAGAATCTTTTGCACTGGAAAAAAAAGACAAAAACACTGAGGAAGGACAGCACTTTCTGGTACATTAAAAGTTATTTAATAAAGATCTGTTGGAAGTTGCATTTGCAGACATTGAAGTGTTGCTAATACAACTCATTGTGTGCTTCTTAGACATTTAGAGAACATATTGATGAATTGTTTCCTTCAATTTAGGCTATTGCTTACTTTGTAAAACTTGGTTAAATTTACTTTCAGAAAACCTGCAGAAGCCCAATGTTGGCATTTCTGTATGTTTATAGATGTTATGCATCCTGCATAACTGCGTCCTGTGAAACACAATCACGTCTGTTTCTTTATTTGACCAGCGTTTGGAATATGAGCAGCGGTGTTGGCTAATACTGTTGCTGTGGAAATAATGCTTAGGTCATCCGCAAGCAGCCGAATACGCTGTTTTACTTTTCATGAAGTTTCAGTTCTTCTCCTCAGAATAATTCTTTACGAATTAGTGATGTTTGCTCCTATGACAGTCTGTGAATGTAGAATTGGTTTTCTTTGCTTTCTAGCTCAGTTCGGAGGGACGTTTCAAGGTTGCATGCATTCGGTTTGGATACAACGCGAGCCTGAGGTCTGTGTGTGTGTGTGCTGCTGGCCAGGCCAGCGGGCTGAAAGATATCCCCCTAAAAAAGCATTCCAGTGTTGTTGGGAATATGCTGCATTCTCTTGCTGACTGCTATTGCAGTTTAGAATGTCACAATGGAATCTTTTCATGGGGGAAGGGTGTGTGTGTGTTTCTAACACAAGTCAGATTAGCTGTTCTCACTCTTCATGGTTTGTTTTTCCCCGGAGTACTAAAGTTTTGTCTGAAGCAGAACTTAAGTAGCTTAATCTTTTTAGGAGAAGTTTGTCTAAAAGTTTACACTCTTTAAATAGTGCTAAAGAAGTATTGAGCTGTTCTGTTCTGTTGTTTTGGAAGTTGAGTTCTCAGTCTTTGCTAAATTAATCACCTTATGCCGAGTTCACACTGCACGATTTTAGCCCCGATTTTCACTCGCCGACAGGGTTTGCGAAATCGCCAACAAATGCCTGAAATCAGAGGCAAATAGGTGCTTGTTTAGGCGAGTGACAATCACACAGTGTGAATTATCAAAGATGCGATCTGAGAGAATCGACGCCCGTTAAATATTTTCCATGCTAAATATCTGGACCTGTTGGCGATTCTTCCTATTGTAAAGTCATGCCGTGTGTAACCTCGGATGTCGCCGATCCATCGTGCAATATAAACACAGCAGCAACTGAATGCTACCCCAGATTGTCGTGCAGTGTGATATCGGCTTTGAAGTCACCATAAAACAACCCATTTTGTAGGGCTGGGTATTATCACAGCTTGCACAAATGGATTCGATTCCAATTCACAAGCTCTTGATTAGTGGTCGACCGATATATCACCAAGGCCGATATATCGGCCGATATTTGGCATTTTTTAAATATCGG
>NW_015554052.1:38820-46459 GCF_001515605.1 Sinocyclocheilus anshuiensis
TAGTATTACAAAGCCAAACATTATAATACTTTCTCGTTAACCAGCATTCAGCAAATACTCATTTATATAATTTAAACAAATCTTTGAATGTCTAATAAACATCTAATTTCAAAAACCTTGCAAACTTCGTTGGATCCAGCTGTGAGATCTTGTGAAGCATGTATGTGTATCCTGCATGATCGTGTGCTCTCTGCGTGACGGTCGATCCGTGCGAATTGAATGTGGACAGGAGGAGAGTTCAGCTTCACTGTAGACGCGCGATCGACAAACTTTAAACTCGTGGTTTTAAATTATGCTGCGCTTTATGCATTTGCCCACTGTCATATTTGTAATTTTCACTGTGTGCTGTATGTAAAATGAGTGTTACCTTGGTTTTATTTGAAAAAATATGATTAATGCACACAAACTTCCCAGAATACTGAGTGCCCTGTTGGTGGAAATCGGTACTCCGTATCGGTTGCAAAAATCCTGATCGGAGCATCCCTAGTAAAGAGGAAAAAATAATCAGTTCACGTGTTGCTTGAACTGAGGTTTGAAAATGATTAACACTTGAAAACCACATTTTTGAAATCTTAGAGTATTAAAGGGAAAAGCTTATATTAATCAATATTGTCAGCCCAACCCTACATTTTTCAAAAATTAAAAAATGATAGGACAGGACTTTTATTTGTTCTCTCTGAATTTGATTGAATCCTAAAAAGCGGGTGATCGTTGCGTACCTGATTGTTGTCATGGATGGAGAGGAGGAGTGATTTGTTACGTCAACCAAAAAATAAAGTTATAAATCATACACAATAAGGTAGGGCTGGACGATTTTCCCGATTTTATCGATTAATTCGAATTTATTGTTTTGCCACGATTTTATTTTTTAGAAATCGAGGAATCGCGATTTTCAATAGAAATATTACCAAATGTTAGAATTAACACTTTGACAATATGCCGGTGATAACAGTAAAGAGAAAAGAAAGATCCAACCGCACGTGATTAACCGCTCACATGTGACGCGCTCTGTGAAGGACCATAATGCGCTTGTGTGTTGACAAAGATGCAACGCGGGCAGTGGAATAGGTAAAACATGCAAGAAGATGGGAGTGAGCTTATTTTAACTTGAAGCGCAGAAAGACGTTTCATGCATGAGACGCTGCAAGAGATGCGAGCTCAACAGTCAAACACATCCATGTTTACACAGAAAAAACAATGGAAAAGCAGCGCAATCGAATAAAAAAAACCTGTAAAGAACTACTACTGTATGTCTGATATTTCATGTTTGCATCATGGTGACAGGCTGAAAGCTGCTGCTGTTTTTAAAGAGCATTTATAGTTAGTAAAAGTCTACTGGTGTTATACCTTCAGTCATTTTCAGAATCAGAAATAGCTTTATTTCCAAGTATGCAAGGAATTTACATACAAGGAATTTGTTTTAGTGACAAGCTTCCAGTAGAGACAACAACAAAATTAGATGAGAATAAAAAAAAATACACGTAAATATAAATAGACAAATATTGAAAAATAAATCGAATAATAAATAAATTGTAAGTACAATTGGGCTATAGATGATAGAATAGAATAGAATGAGATGCAGGGATGTACTAGGTGGTAACAAATAAATATAAGGTTATTGCACATTTTTATTGCATAATGTGGGGAACATTTAACATTTCATGAGGTAGATTGCCTGGGGGAAGAAACTATTCTTGTGCCTGGCTATCCTGGTATTTGCGGCTCTGAAGTGCCGGCCAGATGGCAAAAGTTCAAAAAGGGGATAACTTGGATGTGAGGGATCCAGAGTGATTTTCTGAGCCCTTTTCCTCACTCTGGATGTATACAGTTCTTGAAGGGTGGGCAGGGGAGCACCAATAATCCTTTCAGCAGTCCGAACTGTTCTCTGTAGTCTTCTGATGTCTGATTTTGTAGCTGAACCAAACCAGACAGTTATTGAAGTGCACAGGACAGACTCAATGACGGCTGAGTAGAACTGTTTCAGCAGCTCCTTGACTTTTGAGATTTTCTAAAATAATTTTCCTTGTATTATTTCTGAACACATAATATGTATAAGACAAGTTTGTACAATATGTAGTTGTAGTTTTTGCATCTTTTCTGCAAAGATATTTAACAAGTGATTTGTTTAACATTTACATCATGTTGACAACTTCATGTGTGCTGCACTTGGAATAGAAGTTTCTTTAACTAGAGGGTTAATAGAGAAAAAGTAACTTGAATCATGTTGTAGTTACATTTTCAAGTTGACTAGTTAAAAATCTTAAAAATCGAGAATCGGTCAAACATTCTGGAAAAATTGAGATTTAAAGTTTTTGCAAAATCGCCCAGCCCTACAATAAGGCCATAAACATGTATTAAAAACTAATTGGAGTCCGTTTTGATTGCATGTTGACTTAAATAATAAAACAGAATATTGCCAGTTATTGCAAAAGAAAATATTAGATTTTTTGTGTGTGTGTGTGTGCTAAATGGATATTAACTTGTATTTAACCCACTAATATTCCTCTACAATCAGTAGAAATCATGTTGTGAATTGCAGTTATTTAAACTTACACTTTTAGCACAGCATCTTAACACTGTTTGTTATCTCAGATTTTTTGGATTTTTTTTTGTCCAAGTTTTCCTATCAGAAAATCTGTAGAAAGCGGATCAGCTGTCCCTCAGCCCGCCGATGATGTCATCCGAAAAACAGGTGTTGCAGGAAGGACTCTAAGTTTCAGCGAGGGTTGAGTTTCGTTGTCCTCACGAGACGCCTCTCAGCAGGGCTTTCCTCCACGCGCTGCTGTTTTTTCATTAGCCAAAACCAAAGATTTTGAGGAACAAAGAGCACATTCTAAACTCAAAACAAATGAGTTCTCTCACTGTTACCAGTTTATCCACGGCAGAATCGGAGCCGGCAGGACTGCTTATAGTTAGCAATGAGGTCATTCAGCATGAATGCAAGACTCTTTTGTCTTAAGCTTTGTGTTTGCAGAGATCACACTGTTCCAAGTTTGCCAAAGGGCACGAGAGGAAAGTCTTCCCTCCAACGGTTTTAGTTAAATGTTAAATTGTTTAGTCATGGTCATGGATGGTGTTGGTCTCTAAATGAATGAGGAAATGTGGTTTATGAATTAATTAGGTGTCATTTGAGTCATAACAGCAATTAAAATCTTGTTTGGCATGCCAGGACCCTTACAGATTTATAATGATGTTGATGATTAAATGAACTTTCACTTGAAATGTGCATTGCTGTACCTGAATCGTTGCCATCACATGGTTTTAGATGCTCGGTTTGGCCTGATATCTGGAGCTGTGATAGATTTAGGTGGGGTAGTTTCTTGCTGTTTGGTTTCTGAGGTAACTAGTCTAAACTAGGGATGGGAAGATTCCCCGATTCGCTCGGTGCATCGGCATAAAAAGTTAACGATGCGATGCATTGGTTTAAAAAGTGTGCATCGAATATCATCGTGTGCATCGTTTCTAACATATTTGCATCGGTAAAAACAGATTTATTAATATATAATTACTAGTGGATGCGCTATACTTTTATTATTTAGAAAGTAGTGCTGGGCGGTATGACCAAAAATTTAAATCAAGGTATTTTTCAAAATTATACCGGTTTCACGGTACATGACGGTATTTTTTTTTCATGCATGACCGGGTGTTAACCATATTTTCTACTGATTGAGAGAGGAAATACTATAAACACCGGTATTCGGTATGAACCGGTATACCACCCAGCACTATTAGAAAGTGACCAATCTGTGACCAATATTTTATGTGTAGATTGATTTCTCATCTCTAATCTGTTTCTCAAACGCATTCTCTCATCACCACTGCTGCGTGAATATGACGCATCACAACACCACGGAGACCCGAGGAAAAACGGGGATTAAAGTCCAAAACCTGACCTGAAATAACCTAACAAATCAATCGGGGCTAAAGCGGTTCCATTAACGACATGAAAAGGGACTTCTTTCAAACAGTGTCGCGTTCCGAACGTTGTTTAATTAAGCGACATACACCGGTATTGCGGTATTTTAAAAATTCATATCATAACAAAAATAAACACCGGTATTCGGTATGAACCGGTATACCGCCCAGCACTATTAGAAAGTGACCAATCTGTGACCAATATTTTATGTGTAGATTGATTTCTCATCTCTAATCTGTTTCTCAAGCGCATTCTCTCATCACCACTGCTGCGTGAATATGACGCATCACAACACCACGGAGACCCGAGGAAAAATACAAAGTCATGCAAATATATCCATTTCACTGTCAGGAGGCACTGGGCGAGGCACGCGAGTGAACGAGCGCTGCTACGCGCATGCATGCTAAACAGACAGAGCGCAATCGAATAGAAGCGCAATAATTCTGAGTAAAATATACATTTTGCTAAAATATTTGTTGTTGGACATTAAATGTGTCTATTGTAGAATTTTAAACCTACATATAAGTGTATTTTTATGATAGCAGTAACTGTAAAGGGACTATTGTAATGGTTAAATCAAATGTAAGCTAATACAATCCTAATTACTAAGCTCAGATGAGTTAATGTGTGTTTCTTATGCCAGTTAAAATATAGGCATTTTCTTTATTATTTATGTTAATTTCAGTGATTCAGTGATTTTAACTTTTAATTGAGTTATTTTAATGCTTTAAAGAGCAATTTTTGATTGTAATGTTCTAATGTTTTCTATCTGTTCTGCAAACTATACAAGGTACAGCTGTAATAAAACCAGAGAGAAAGGTTGCATGGCTAGAAACTGTAAAAAAACAAGTATGTGAGAGAGTAGTAATATCATTGGGTTCCTATTGGTCAGTGTTAGAGGAACTCAGCTTAGTCTGTCAGTTAACGCTGTAATAAAACCAGAGAGAAAGGTTGCATGGCTAGAAACTGTAAAAAAACAAGTATGTGAGAGAGTAGTAATATCATTGGGTTCCTATTGGTCAGTGTTAGAGGAACTCAGCTTAGTCTGACAGTTAACCTGCTTTAGACCAGGTTAGTTTCCCAGCATAAGTTGCCACAGTGACTAGCTTGATCTAGGCCTATGTTAAATTTGCTTTATGGAACCAAATCATTTGACAATGAGTCAGACTAACTGAAATAAGCCTGGCTTATTTGGTAAACTTGCTTTATGAAACAGGCCTCGAGGCATTAAAAGTGATCATATTTTCTCCATTGCATCGAATCGCATTGTGTTGAATCGAATCGGAATCGGATCGCACTGCATCGTAACAAGGGTGAATCGTATGGCATCGCATCGGTAGCTGCTTCATATGTATCTTTAATGTATCGTATCGTTGGCTATGCATCGAGATGCGTATCGTATCAGCCTCAGTCATGAGATGCACATCCCTAGTCTAAACTCATTTGCTTGTCTACTTTCCCTCGTGACTAATTTCCTGAGGAAAAAACCCCAAGCAGTCTTGTCTTCATTAAAACAATCACAGCACTAGTCCAAACAGAGAGCTGTGAGTAAATACGGTCAGAGCTCATAAAGTCGTGGGTTATTTTTATGGTGTCCGGTCCAGTTCTGTTGGGTATCAAGGAATGTAAAATGCATTTCGCTATGGGAAATGTGCAGGATAAAGCCAGATGAACTGGAGAGCAGGGAAATGTTTTGCACATTTATAATCAAACTTGTTTTTAACGCGCCTGTCATCCTCACAGTTTTATATCTGAACGCTGCATTTAGAAAAACCGCACAACCACAGAAACATTTCCATCACAAAAATCACAGTGTCCTCAGACACCCAGTGGAGTTTTCATCCACGTCAGGCCTGCTACCGAGCCAAGCGGCAGAGATGGCCATCGTTTCCCACAATGCACCACGTGCGTGTGAAACCCGAGCCGTGCTCTCTTTTGGCGAACGGCTGAAATGGAGTTGTGAGTTGAAGCAGGGGTCTGAATTCAGGGATCATACGCTGCTACCGGCCCTGAGACGTATCTAAAACAGGAATTCTGGAGAGGTACCATGCTTGACCGCCTCGGATTGAACGATTGCATTCGTTTCTGAGCATCAGTAAAGGTTGGTCTGGTATTTCTTGCAATCAGATCTGGTTTCACAAAGTGTTTTCTTTTCTACTCTTGTTTTTGTTTAGGCTCAACCCTCTACAATGCCTGTAAATATTATGTATTATAATGTCTGTAGTATTATTGTTAGTTTTTTTTCTTCTTTTTTTTTTTACAGAAACACTGAATGATCAACAATATCTTAAGCAGCACCAGCAGTCCTAAGTTCAGTTCAAATGACAAATGAAATCATACATGTTTACCAAGTTTTAATTCTAATTACTAAAGTTCTATCGTTAAATAATGCTTGATTATCATATAATGCTTGACTGACTGATGTTGAGTGTACTTTCAGATATTTAAAAAGCTGTGCCATTCTACAAACATAAGTTTTATATATTTATTTATATATAAAATAGTAAATCTGTCTATCGGGTAAACTAAAAAATGTACTAGCCAATAGTGATTCTATTGCCAAGGTGTGCGTAGAGAGTTGAGGCTTGTGTCAAAACGTACAGTATTGATATATGTCGACGATTATAGGCACTATGTGCTGACATAAGCACACTTGACAGCTGAACGCAGCACATGTGTGGATATGGGGGTCTCCGCCGTGTGTAACACTTGTGTTGTGTTGGCCTGTTGTCTGTCTTCTGAATGGGGAAACTCCAGAAATAATCCCACAGCCGCTCTGGAGTCAGTGCACCGCTTAAAGATGCATATTTAGATCCACAGAATGAAATATTATATTGATCCTTGAGGTGAAATGACAAGAAAGTTTAATGCATGACCTTGTGTTGCTTTATTCTATATAAAATGAAAAAAAGTATGCTATAAATATATTTCATTACCATAAGTAAAGGCTGACATTAACGTAATGCTTAAAGAGAGAGGAATTTGTTGCATTAATATTACATTATTTTAGCACAGTAAAACCCTCTCCAAGAAGTTGCATCTCATCACCTTGAAACTAAAATGAAATAAATCAGCATAATCATATAGGGCTTCTTAGGACATACTTGTTGAGTTTGTATTAAGAAGCCCTAAATAATCATGCTGGTTTAGTAGTTTTAGTTTAAAGGGGAAGGATTCAGAGATGCAACTTCTTGGAGAGGGTTTTACTGTGCTGACATTTCGTAATGTAACTGTTAATATGCAAAATCAGCAATTCCCAAACCTTTTTTTCCCCGCTGTACCCCTTTGACCTAAAATATTTATTCATATTTTAAGTTAATATTTAATTAATTTTCTGACATCTGTTAAGTCACATGAAATGCAGGTAAACAAATACATTTTTATTATTAATATTTTTAATATTTCATTTTTATTTAAATATTATTTTAAATAATTTGTTTATATTTTAATTTTTTAATTATTTATTTTCATTTTAAATTTTTATTTTATTTTAAAGGGGTCATATGATGCTTTTTTAAAGATCATTATTTGGTGTAACAGAATATGTTGACATGCTTTAATGTTCAATAAACACATTATTTTTCAAATACTGTACATTATTGTAGGTCCTCTATGCCCCGCCTCTCTCAAACACGTCGTTTTCAACAAAGCCCCTTCCTTTGACAAGCGCAGTCTGCTCTGATTGGCCAGCTGACCCAGTGCATTGTGATTGGCCGAACACCA
>NW_015554052.1:46505-46620 GCF_001515605.1 Sinocyclocheilus anshuiensis
CTCTCTCTCGCGCTCTCTCTCTCGCTCTCTCTCGCTCTCTTGCGCTCTTTCTCTCTCCCTCTCGCTCGCGCTCTCTCTCTCTCTCGCTCTCTCGCGCTCTCTCTCTCTCGCTCTC
>NW_015554052.1:46693-47762 GCF_001515605.1 Sinocyclocheilus anshuiensis
TTCTCTCTCTCTCGCTCTCTCTCGCTCTCTCGCGCTCTCTCTCTCGCGCGCTCTCGCTCTCTCTCTCTCGCGCGCTCTCTCTCTCTCGCGCGCTCTCGCGCTCTCTCTCTCTCGCGCTCTCTCTCTCTCGCGCGCTCGATAAAGAATATCTCTTTGGATTTGAGACTTTAGTCTTTGCAACTTCAGGGATCTTATCTATGCACAATCAGCTTGCAACACTCCAAAGAGAAAGGAAAACTTGAAATCGCATCATATGACCCCTTTAAATAAATTATTAGCTTTTTACCCCAATTTGGAAAACTAATAAAACACTCTCTGAATTCGCCGAATCAATACTAATTAATACACTAAAAAAGAGAAACTTGCTGATCTAGTAGGCATGGTTAAATGACTAGTTGACCGTCCTGAGTCATCCTCAATATTGTATGTTTTGCTGCTATTTTGAGCAGGGTTGGTCTAATCTGATTTCTGTAAGAACTAGTTTTTGAAGTGTGATGCTTTCCAGTGATTTTGTGAAACGTGTTTTTGCTCGGGTCGGACAACAAACCAAAACCTGTCTGGAAAACATTAGTGGAATTCAGCTGAACGTGTTTGTCGGTTTGTCACTTTTGTTGAGTTTCCCAAACTAGCTGAGTTTTGCCTCTCGCTGCAGGTATGTTATGTCTGAATGTGTAAATGATGTCCTGATCTTCTTCTGAGGAAATCCATCCTCTCTGTCTGTGTCTTTGCTCTGATAATGATCCACCTTTCTGTGCGGAGGGGAACATTCCTGGGCTTCATTAGTAACAGATGTGAAGGACGTTTTCAGAGTGTGTCCTGTGAGCGTAAAGCAGCGCAGTAGTGTGGTTTGGCGTTTTATCGTTCATGTATGAGGACAGTTGTTTTGCGCCGCGGCTGCTGGATCATGGACAACAGCTGCCCGCCGTGTGATCGCCAGCCCTGAATGCAACACAGCAACCTTTAGCTTTAAAGGGGTCATATGATGCGATTTCAGTTTTTCTCTTTGGAGTGTTACAAGCTCTTGGTGCATAAAGAAGATCTGTAAAGTTGCAAAGACTAAAGTCTCAAA
>NW_015554052.1:48094-56671 GCF_001515605.1 Sinocyclocheilus anshuiensis
TAATTATGTCCCCACTGGATGCAACAAATGCCTAGTTTATAATGGGTTTTCATGTTTTTGAATCATTGCTCCAGCCGGACACGGCATCACAATATGGCAAGGGGCGTAACATTTCCGTCTCACGCTTGAGGTATTCGGCCAATCACAACACACTGGATAGCTGGCCAATCAGAGCACACCTCGCGTTTCAGACTGATGAGCTTTGTAAAAATCGACGCGTTTCAGAAAGGCGGGGCATAGAGGAGAAATAATAATGTACAGTATGTGGAAAATAATGTGTTTTTTGAACCTTAAACCGCATAAACGCATTTCATTACACCAAATACACAAAATAATGTTCTTTTTAGCAACATCATATGACCCCTTTAATATAGCAGGACCCTGTATAGGCAGAACATATTTTTCTTAAATATATACATGCATGTTTGTGTATTTATATATACATATACACAGTACACACACATATTATGTAAACAAAATGTTCCTGTGGCTCAGTGGTGCATTGAGAGCATTGCGTTAGCAGCGCAAAAGGTCGTGGGTTCGATTCCCAGGGAACACACATACTGGTAAAAAATGTATAGCCTGAATGCACTGTAAGTCGCTTTGGATAAAAGCGTCTGCTAAATGCATAAATTATTATTATTAAATTATTATTACAAAAACTTTTATTTTGGATGTGATTAATTGCGATTAATCATTTGAAAGCACTCATTTTTATTTAATTATATGAAATCTTTAAAAAAAATCGTAGTCTTTAATACTCAATATGTAATTCATAATGTAGTATGCAAGTATGGGCAGATTGGTAGGTTTTGGTGCAGTGTTGATTTGCACCCCATTGATTTTCATTGTAGGGACAAAAACAACTGGTTTGGAATAACATGAAGATTAGTAAATGTTCATTTTTGGGTGAACAATCGTTTTAAGTGCTGTGTATCTGCCGACGTCTTTGGATAAATGTTGCTGGCTGATTGTTTGTTGATGGCTCATCTGTAGAGCGATACTAGTATTGTGCTTTTGCCAGTACAATAAGAAGCCGCACTGACAGAGGAAGTTCTGAACTTTATTTAGCACGAGACCTTCAGCACAGATGATCCATCATCACAAGACTTCCTTCTGATCTTCGACCAGGGCGCTTCCCAGCCGTCTCCCGTTCGTCGAGCGTCTGAAGGGCGTTCTGTATGAGGTGCCAAGTGAGGTGCCACCCTGTTTCCACTGTTGTGTGTTATTGAGCAGGTTAAGCAGCAAACACTTTGACCCGGTTGGCACTGAAAACACACTTTAATCCACAGGGTTTACTGACAGGAACTGCGCTCGCCTATTCTTTGTCATACGCTCAAAACCGGGCTTTTACAGGAGACAGACGTCTGCTCTTTACTTCACTAGGAGCCTGTCTCTGTCCTCTAAAGCTGACAGGAGTGTTTGTTTGTGTTTGGCCCCAGTGTGCATGTGAGCACGTGTTTTCCTAGATAACAGTTTGTTGTTTGTCAAAGGAAGTGAGATTTTGAGGTCACTGGAACACGGCAGATAAACAGAAGGGACTTCTGGAAAGTTTCTATGCTGCTTCAACAGCACAAGTTCACATAGCGTTAATTCAGCAGCACAATGACGGTGGAAAGAGAAACACTTTTTCATCTGCGGAAGTGTAAACTCGAGCAAAGGGCTCCTGAAATGTGTATTATTATTATTATTATTATAATAATACAGTGTATAAACACTTATTTTGATTATAATTATTATTACTTATTTTATTTTTATATTTAAAAATATAAAAAATAAAATATTTATATAAAATATTGTTTTTATTTAATAATTATAATAATCATAATAATAATACAGGGTATTAAAACGTATTTATTATCATTATTATTATTTTTATTATAATTATTACTTATTTTATTTTTATATGAAATATTTTTGTTTAATAATAATAATGATAATAATACAGTGTATTAAAACACTTTATTATAATTATGTATTTAAGTTTTATATATGTATATAAAAATAAAATATCATTTATAACAACAACAACAACAACAATAATAATAATTATATTTTTTCATCCATATTTTTATACACTATACAAGTTCTATTGTTTAGCACCTTATTTGACAAAAATGCAATGTTTTGTTGTAAATTATATTTTCAGTTGATTAAAAAGCTTTATTAAATTGTTACGTTTTTTAAATTAATTTCATTGAATACCATTTTGATGATAAATTTAATACAACAAAAAAAATCATAACACAGAATTATGGAAAAAAATGAAATGAAACACCAGATTTTGTGGAAAAATAAAACCTATTTCATGGGGCCTGCATTAAAAATGATTCTTTGCAGTTTATTTGTAGGCAAATTATGTATACATTTATGGTCTAACAAACATGAAACAATGATTTCCTTATGAAATGAATATTGTGTTGAATATTGATATTGAATGATTTTATTGTAATATTTTTGCCAAATTGCCTGACCCTACCTTTAGGGAAGTGAAAATGGTGAACCTAGTCCGTACAACTAGTCAGTCCTAATTAAGTCTTGTGGCACGTTTCACACAGAATGTGTTTTAGTATTCAATAAAAGACACTACAGCACCTGTGGCTGTCTTCGACAAAAATGCAATGTTTTGTTGTAAGTTATATTTTCAGTTGATTAAAAAAGCTTTATTAAATTGTTACGTTTTTTTAATTAATTTCATTGAATACCATTTTGATGATAAATTTAATACAACAAAAAAAATCATAACACAGAATTATGGAAAAAAATGAAATGAAACACCAGATTTTGTGGAAAAATAAAACCTATTTCATGGGGCCTGCATTAAAAATGATTCTTTGCAGTTTATTTGTAGGCAAATTATGTATACATTTATGGTCTAACAAACATGAAACAATGATTTCCTTCCCCGTTAATAGTATGAAATGAATATTGTGTTGAATATTGATATTGAATGATTTTATTGTAATATTTTTGCCAAATTGCCTGACCCTACCTTTAGGGAAGTGAAAATGGTGAACCTAGTCCGTACAACTAGTCAGTCCTAATTAAGTCTTGTGGCACGTTTCACACAGAATGTGTTTTAGTATTCAATAAAAGACACTACAGCACCTGTGGCTGTCTTCTGAAGCGTGACGACTTTAGCTGTTAAAATGAGCAAATTGTGCGGCATTATATTTTTCTGCTTATGCAAATGCAAAGGGACTTTTTGCATAATGTCAGACCAAAACAACACGTCTCTCATGGGTTTTACCCGGTGGTTTTGAATTGCAGATATTGTTGACGGGCTGCTCTTCAGACAGTGAGATGCTGTGCTTTTTCAGTGTTGTCCTGCAGTGTTCTGTCAGGTTTGAATAATGAGTGGCAGACATTGTTTTCGTGACGTAAGGACCATTGTTAATTGTTGTTTCAGTGTGTTCTGTTCGGGGAATATAGCGGTGTTTACTAACTCATGCATTACATGCTGTTGCTCATAGTTGGTGATGGCAGTTTAGCACTAAATATTAAATTTAATCACATAAACATGCCCCATTTGGCATGAATAATTACGCAAATAATGTGTCTTGTTGAGGAAACATGGCATTGCTATTTTAGTGTGATTTTATATTGTTTATTAATATTTTTAATTAGCTTTTATTTGTACATTTGTAGTTTTCATTTTAATTTGAGTAATTCTGTTTTGTGCTCTTGTCTTTTTTTTAGTTTTGTCATGTCTCCATTTTAGCTTTTTTTTATTTATATTTTATTTTATTTCATTTTTTAGTTACCGAAGTCTGTTTTTAATAGTTTTACTTCCATTTGACATGAATGTTTCCTCGAATCATGTGTCTTGTTGAGGAAAGTTGTTTTTATTTCTAAACTATTATTTATAGTATTTATTAATAATATGAATTGGCTTTTATTTTTATATTTTTAGTATTTAATTTGTGTTTTAGTCATTTTTATTGAATTTTTTTGTTTGTTTTAGTCATTTTAGTAATACTTTTTTTATTTTTATGTCTCTGTTTATCTTTATTTTTCAGTTTAGTTATTTTAGTGCCTCAACATACACTTATTTTAATCTAATATTAATATTAAATTTTTTTTTCAGCTTTATTTTGTACCAAAATCTATTTTTAATAGTTTTTGTTTTGTTAACACTGGTTCTGTGCTGTTTCTTTATACACAATTTTAATTCGGTGAACTTGCATTTATATTACTGTGAAAATTTTTGCTTACATTTATATTACTGTGAAAAATGTTGATTCTTTTGCACACAAATGCAACAACAGTGTAATTTAGGCCTCATTCAGTTGAATGATTTAATGACCAGAGAAACTCTATCTAATGCACTAATTAGTGCTCCGTTTGAAAACAAACGCCTGAATCAAATCTCCAGGAGACGCTTAGAAACAAATGTCAAAACACATCCTCCCTGTGATATCTCTCTGACATTCCCTCTTTGTTTCTTTCGCAGGAAATGACTGCGAGGCCTTATAGATAGTTCGTGCTTTTGTTGCTGTGGCCTGCGTTTTCTGAGACATCCCTATCTGGAAGCACATTTGTTTCCGTTGTGAGTATTAACTACCTCAGGCACTGGAAACTGATCAAGAGGGAGCCTGGTGATCTCTCCCGGCAGCTGCGTCTGTTCAACTGGCCCCCGCTCGACCCCTGACCAGCTGTACGGCGCTCACAACCCTTCTGACCGACTGGATCCGTCAGAGCGGCGCAGGCCCGCAACGTGCCAAGGCGACATCACCCTGTAGCTCACACCAATCCTGCCACTGTTTTTCCTCTTCTGAAAATTCATAGCCTTTTGCTGAGAGATTTTTAAGATTTTTCTATTTTTATTAGAGGCCTACGGAAAGAGCTCGGAGAGGAGGGTTTTTCGCTTCCATTTGAAGGATTGATTACGCACTTTGGATTTTCGTCCAGGATTGAAGCTAGATCGTTTTTTTCCCCGAGAGGCACCCGTGAACCAGTTCTAAGGGAAAATAACTTTCACTGGGATATTTTGTTGGGGGTTTTTTTTGCAAACGTTTTCATGTGAGCTACGTTCGGAGTTGCAGCTGGGCTGCAAGATTTCCTCGAACCTTCCTTCGCGCCACTCTCTCCATCTTTTCACAGCGGGTTACTGTCATGACTGCCCCTCTAATGGGATCTTTAAGCTATCTATTTACTTGATTCAAGGAGACCCAGATTAGGCATCCAGAACTCATTCGAAGGTGAAGTCGAGAGGACCGATACTTCCTGGGTGCATTGAATACTTATGTATTGTTGCAGTGCACAAGAAAGTAAAATGGACTACAAGCTGCGCTTTTTGCTTGGCGGGTCCAAGCACAAAGTGCAGCAGCATCAGCAGTTCCAGTTGCCCGAGCTCAGCCGGACCCTCAGCGCCCCGTTGGGCTCTTCTTGTTCCACCCCTTCTCCCATGGCGACCATAGGCTCCTCCCCTTCTGGCTGCCACGCCCCGGCCCCCAGCGCCACCACGGCGATCGCAGACATCCAGCAGGGCATCTCCAAATACCTGGACGCGCTGAATGCGTTCTGCCGCGCGAGTGCGTTCCTGACCGAGCTCTTCGGCAGCGTTTTCCGGGACTCGCGTTACTCCAAAGCAGCTATGCAACTGAAGGACGTGCAGGAACATGTCATGGAAACGACCAGCCGGCTCACCACAGCAATAAAGCCCGAGATCGGCAAAATGCTGATGGAGCTCAGCGCAGGCGCGGCTAACTTCAAAGACCAGAACGACTTCAGCCGGCAGGACGTGGAGGTAAGTCAAATGTATTATTGCATGTTGATGTTTAGAAGTACTAGTCTTTGAGGCTAAAGGTAGCTTAATGTCTTGTTTACAGGCTACTAGGTGTATTAAAATCTTGCTTTTTCAAGAACTTTCTTGGAAGTGTTTTTAGGAGCCAATCAGATTGGAGCTTGTGGATTTTGTAAAGCTCTCGCCATTTATTTGTATGTAATATAGATGCATCAGACAGTCTAAATCGTGATACGGCTTAGTGCAATTATGCAATCGCAAAAGCCAACATTTAATAAGATAAATATATGTGCTGCATGTTTCAGAGCGAAGCGCCGAACTGTGTGTGTAAACTTTGTTTACACATGAGCAGCTCATGATCTGGTGTTTTCAGTGTCTCTGTTCACATCAAATGCTGCTCCACACAAACTCTTCTTTGCTTCTGCTTTGAGTTTAGGTTGCTTATAATGTGCATTTACAAAAACGTCTTTAAAAAAACGTCTTAGCAGTCACGTATAAACTGGCTTTAACAAAAGAGAAGCTTTAAGATCTCCCTGTAGCTTTCAACTGAAATAAACGCTGGTTAAACATTTGAAAATGAAGAAATACAGGGGAAAATATGTATGTTATATAAGTATTAGTGTTATATTTCATATTATGTGATATTTCATTGCAAAATAACATAGTATTTATGAAAAATAATAGAATAATAATTTTGTAAGTATTGAAATTTTTTGTAATAACAATACTTACAAAAATTATAATTTTTTTTAATACAATTTTTTTTTAAATTTTACAATGAAATATTACAATATTAATATTTCTTAATGTTATGTTATTATTTTGTTGTACTTAATTTTGTTAAATATTTTAATTATAATTAGTAGTATTATTTTTAATTATTGTAATTATTTAATTATATATGTATTATTATTGTTATTATTAATAATAATAATAATAATGATTATTATTATTCATAGTCATGCCAGTATATAATCATAAAAATTGGGCCAAATTGTGCAGCCATACAAAGAAGCACAGCAAGCAACTAAGGGGTTAAGTGTCTCACTCAAAGTACAATTTTAGAAGGACCGGACAGGAATCCTTATAAATCCAGCCCTACCTGGAACGAAACCTGTGACGTTTGTTCTAGCAGTGGATGCTTACCATCAAGCTGTTGTTGTTCCTCCAGACACTGATTATTTTTCAGAGGCGGAGAGAAGAGAGGCCTCCAGATCTTTTATAGAGGAATTCCTCTGCTCAGAGATATTTTTGGAAACCAGATGCTCTCTCTCTCTATCCATCTATCTCCAAGTGAACATACTTTCTAGCTGGTGCGGTTGGCCGTGTGAGTTGAGCCGCGCTGGTCAGTCTCCATGTCTCTACTCGAGGGACACATATAAGCTGCAATGATGCCTTTATGAGCGAGGGTTTGTGCCCTGGTGGATGTGGTCACGCTCCGAGCAGGAAGGCTTCACACCACAGGCCTTTAAAACGGGCGCGCTGCGGCAGGGACCCGAGCCAGACCTGCAGCTCTACAGACCAGATTGGAGTCCCAACGGAACCTCGCGCTAAACACAAAACGCCAAAGTTTTCAAAAGTATGAAACGGAATATTCTGGCAATTCCAAATTCTTTCCGCCTGAACGTGTTTGCTGTGGGATGTTTTCAAATATTGAAAGTGTTTTATAATGTTTGCAGAAGCGAAAACGTCCTGAATACTCACCCGGAAATTTTTACAGCAACTGCTCTGGAAAGTTTCGGCTTGTCTTGTATTTTCGTCTCGTCTTGTGAACAAGGCTTGTGGTTCGTATACAGAACGTAAAAAACATACCAGTTCTGCTGCTTTAAAACACAGCCGGTGTTTTGCCAGAGCATTTCAGCTGCCAGATATGCATGAAAATGTCACTGTTTATTGAACTGCTGAACTCGTGAACAGAACCAGAGGAAGTATTTCTTGAATGCACGCATATTAGCGCTCTCTGTAAACACAGCACAGACTTTACAGTTGTCTATTCAGCGTCTTGTGTTTGCTAATGAGCGTTTTGTTTGTGAGTGGCCCTTCCTGCCTGGCGGGAATCTCAGGAGCAAGTTGATTCTCCTGTTTACATTGGGCTGGCAGGGCGACAGCAGGGTATTCCCGTCCCCGGGGTGTTAGCTGACACCACGATTGTCTCAATGAAGCGCCGCGACAGAAATACACCCACTGCACTGCTGAGCCAATCAGCAGCGCTCTTTTTGGTGCCTTCAATAAAAATACAGTGATGAATGCTGATCCTGGGAGGTTTTTTTATGGATAAGTCCATATTTACAGCCGACGATGGATTGGAAGACACAACATGGCTGTTCAAGCCTCGTCTAAATCTGGGCTGGACGATTCGTTTAGATGGTTTAGTTATTATTTAGTTTAGTTTATGTTCACCCAGATTGATTCTGCATGATTTTTTAAGAAATGCATTGAATTTACTTTACCGTTAAGGATGCAATGCGAATCAAATCACCGAAACAATAATCTTTGCTTTCTGTGTTCTTGATCTTGAAAATACACTCTTTTTAGACGCTTTAGTTTCTATTTTTCTTTCACACGGTTCTTTCCCCATTTCAGTATTATTGTCATAATAATACTAATACTAATAATTAATCATTATTAATAATGATGATGACAATACAAAATATAATATATGAATATTGTATTATTAATATTTAGTCATATTTACTATTATCATCATAGTCAATATAATTAATAATAATAAATAATAATAATAATGATAATAACACTATTACTAATAAAGTGTTTAGACACTTTAGTTTATATTTTTTATTTGCACTGTTCTTTCCCTATTTCAATATTGT
>NW_015554052.1:56781-59598 GCF_001515605.1 Sinocyclocheilus anshuiensis
AATAATAATTAGTCATATTAAATATTATTCTATATTAATGTTTATATAAATTGTTAATGTTATCTATCAGTGTTAAATTACATTATACAGTAATATAATTAGTTAGAGAATTTCCTTACTTTTTACAGTATTTCATGTTTTAAAAGCCTCAATTCTTTATTTATTTATTTATGTTATTGCATTTTTTATTTTTTTTTATTTTTTATAATTATGGACCCTTAGAAGGTTTTAGTTGAGCTATGTTGCAAGTTTCACTTGTCCATATCTTTCCTGTTCCGTCGCCAACAAGTGAACGAGCCCTGAAACCTTTAAATTAGCCTTTTAATAATAGTTAGTTGATTTATGCACTTATTAGCAGTGTGTCCAAATCTGTCTTGAGTGAGCGTTTAAGGCATGTTCCTATATATGCTGTCGGCTCTCAGGTGTTTCTGCACGAGCGGTGAAAGACTGAAACTGGCGCCGCCTTGTTTTTCCTGTCTCCTGTTGCACAAGACGGCATATTTCGGTCTTTACAACTTGGCCTGTAGATATTTTCAGCAGATACCTGTAAAAGAAACCCTTTCTGCTGTGGTGGGGGTGACACTTTATGAACAGCTGGGGGAAGGAATCAATTCATGCATTGCAATTCTGACTCGATCTACAAAATTCAAGTTATTTAGTGAAATCATACGCAGTGAACTGACTGAAGTGGTTTGAGCAGATGCCGATCCTGTGTCTTTATTTCATTATTTTTACGAGCTTGTCTCCACGCTCTCGTCCTGATGAGTAAGACTCCGTGAGTCAGGAAAGACTCTGTTTAGGAAGTGATACGGCAGTGACTCTGTAAATCTGCTCAGAATGCATCTGTGTCGGGGAATGTTTCGAACGCGCTCGTTGCTACCGGGATCGACCGCCGTTTCCCGGAGCATCAAGCGCGGTCTGCTGCGTTGACCTCGAAGGGGTTTCTTGTCTCATTTGGTGTGTGGTTTGGGTTCTGCTTATTAAAAAAACATCCGCACCAGATGTACGTGCCTGTTTCTGGCCTGATCGGTGTTTTTGAAGTCTTTTCTATGATGTAAAGACTGCTTTAATGAACACATGACATAAGGAAAGCTTAGAAACATCCCCTTTATCTCATTCTCAGAAAAATGATCCCTGCTTTTGACAATGCTAAAGGCTGATTATTTTTCTGTGCAGTATTTTCTGGTATTTTGTTTTGTTTTTATGTAAAAACATCACCTTGTGTGGCCTTTTTTGATCAAAGCAGACTTTTTTCTGCAGAGTAACATGCATTGATGAATCTCACTATAAGACCAGCAAAGAATAATAATAATAATAAATAAACAATTATACTATTTATTATTATTATTATTATTAATATCATTTTTTAAATAAAATTATTACAACTTTAAGGAATATCACACATTTTTTCTTCCACATTTTAATTTTTATCAGTAAACCTCTGTTGTGCAGCTTTTTGTTTACGAAAAAAAAAAAATTTTATTCATATTTTTAATAGAGTAATACAATTATTGTTTTATGGCTTAATTTAATAAATTTGTATTAAATCTTAAAGCCAGAAAAAAACACATCATATACTCCAATTATTGTAAAAAATCGAATTAAATGATAAAATTCTTAAAGTTTTATGAATTAAATTTATTAGACATGCTTTTTGTTTCTTACAATTGAAATAAAACAACAACAACAACATGCTTTAATTTGTGCAGAAATAAGACACATGTATTTATTTATAAAAGCAATACAAACAGATACACGGTGATTATACACAAAAGTGGCATTACTGTAGACATAAAAGCATATATAGATAAATAAAACTGATTTATTAGGGCGTGATTGAAAGTCAGTTTTGATGTTTTTTTGTGGTTAAAGGTTTGATGTAACTCTTTCGCAGGTGCTGGGCCGCTGCTTCCTGACGGTGATGCAGGTGCATTTCCAGTTCCTGTCACAGGCATTGCAGAAAGTCCAGCCGGTGGCGCAGTCCTGTCTGGCCGAGGCGCTAGCGCAGGTTCAAGAGAGACACGGAAATGCCCACACGCAGAACACGAGCCCCGGGCCCCTGACGGAGCTGGAGGAGGCCGTCCGCTCATGGAAAGGAGCGTCAGAGGTACAAACACCACCAATCAATGCACGACCAACCATTATTTGTGCGATTCACCCATTTATTGTCTTAATAAAAAATAATAAAAAAATGTAGTTTTTTGTAGTTCACCCATTAATTGTCAAAATATTACTTTGTGATGTCCAGTCTGTCATCCTGTTCAGTTTAGACTGCATACTACCTCAAATACTTGCCTAAATATTTCAGATAAAATAAACACTGATGCATTTGAATTAACCAGCCCTGACATAATGATTTTAAAATGTATGAATTATTTACATTACATTTTATTATATATCTATATATATACACTACCGTTCAAAAGTTTGGGATTAGAACGATTTTTAATGTTTTTTAAAGGAGTTTCTCCTGCTCATCAAGGCTGCATTTATTTGATCAAAAATACAGGAAAAAAATGTATATTGTGAAATATTATGATGTAAAATAACATTTTTCTATTTTAGTATACATTAAAATCTAATTTATTTCTGTGATGCGCAGCTGTATTTTCAGCATCATTACTCCAGTCTTCAGTGTCACATGATCTTCAGAAATCATTCTAATATGCTGATTTATTATCAGTGCTGGAAACTGTTGTGTGGCTTAATATTTTTTTTAGAACCTGTGATACTTTTTTTCAGGATTCTTTGATGAATAAAAAGTTAAAAAGAAGAGCATTTATTTAAAATAGAAATCTTTTCTAACAATATACACTA
>NW_015554052.1:59859-65022 GCF_001515605.1 Sinocyclocheilus anshuiensis
AAGCGCTGCAATTTCTGTTGCATATGAGAAACATCAAAGGGCAAACGAAACTGAAAGCATAACGAAACAGCGCTTATGGAGTATACTCGCCGCGTCAGCACGAGCGCGAAGCTGCGCACACAAAAATGACGCGCATATTGAGGAAACGATGGATGGTTTTCAAGCGAAAGTCAAGTAAAAGACCGCTTCTTAAACCAGAGAAGGTGAACATGCTGGTATTCTTGTGAGGTTCATGTGTTCAGTAGTCGCGCAGAAACAGATGTTTGACTGTCCACATCAAGTGTGTGATCCACTTTGCATCATATTCTGGATAAGAACTATTTGTTTAGACAGGAAGAGACCTTTTGACTGACTTGTAAAACAACGAACCACAGTTCTTTTACTTCGTGCCTCAAATGAGTCACTGGGGAAATCGCTGGTTGTGTTCTTCAACTGTAAGTCGTGTCTGCCAAATGAATAAATGTAAATAAAACGTTGATGCCATGAAACCATTGCAACCTTCCAGCGATTAATTCTTCCTCAGAAGCGCTCATTTTGCAGTCTGTTGCTTGTAAGCATGACTTTACGATTGTATCCGCACAGGCACATGCCCTTGTGTGTTGTCATGTATTTGGGTCAGTCATGTGATTTTATTGTGTGATTTTTGCAGGGCTGCTGCAGTGACGCTGAGGCCCAGCAGGCCGGACGCTTTCACACCACGTCTCAGCCCATCCAGTGTGAATTACCCACAATCCCCGTCCAGATCGGCTCTCATCTCCTCCGAGGAGTTTCTTTCAACGAAAGCGCATCAGATAACCTCAAGCTTAAAATGGTACCAAGAACACACACTTATGAATGATGACTAGAGATGGGATGAGATCCCAGCTGGAAATGTTTTCCTTGAAAGCAAGTACAAAAATAAGAGAGGATAAAACTATGTGAAGCGTGCAGATCTCAGGCTGTTTGTTTTACCCATTTGTGAAGATTTCTGGCTCATATTTCACATCCAAAACAGGAAAATTAGTCTCTTATAAGACCATTTAGCAGTTTTTCATAATTTTCATGACAAGTAAGCATGTTCTCCCTTTAAATGCAATACACTCTATTGGTCAAAAGTTTGGGGTTAGTAAGATTTTGGTGAAAAATTAATACTTCTTTTTTTTTTTTTTTTTTGCAAGGATGCATTAAATTGATCAGAAGTCACAGTAAAGACATTTATAATGTTACAAAACATTTCTGTCAATTAAATGCTGTTCTTTTAAACTTTCTATTCATCAAAGAATCACAGTTTCCACAAACTGTTTTCAACATTGATAATAATCAGAAATGTTTCTTGAGCAGCAAATCAGCATATTAGAATGATTTCTGAAGATCATGTGACACTGAAGACTGGAGTAATGATGCTGAAAATACAGCTTTGATCACAGGAATAAATTACATTTTACTGTATATTCAAATAGAAACAGTTGTTTTGAATTGTAATATTTCACTGTTTTACTGTATTTTTGATCAAATAAATGCAGACTTTCAGAAACATCTGAATCAATCACATTAAATTTTTGAATGGTAGTGTTTTTTAAATTGTGCAGTAAAACATTCATGCACATTACAGTAAAGAGAATCATCTAAATTCAATGAAACCTCTTTCCCAGCATGCTGTGCTGCAGCTGATCAAGGATGCGGTGGATCAGAACGGTGTGGCCGTGCGGGACGATTCCCCCGTCACAGAGGTGCTGAACCAGGTGTGTCCCTCCAGCTGGAGAGGAGCCTGTAAGACGGCCGTTCAGCTGCTGTTTGGACAGGCTGGACTGGTGAGTTTCACACACTTGACTGACGGCGTAAAGTCTGATCCACATTGCAGCTTATTTCAGACAGGAATGGGCCACTTATAAGACATGTATAAAACCATCAACCACTTTTTTGTGCTGCATTTACATTTATACATTTATTCAGAGTGACTTACATTGCTTTAATGCATTCAAGGTAGTTTACATTTGATCTGTTTATCAATGATGTTTAGAAGTGGGTGCATATGATGCAATGATCTATCTGTAGTAGAATGGACTCATGTATCATCATATAATATTTGCTTGCTTCTAAATGTGTCTCAAAGAAAACTATGAGTTGTCCTTGAAACATTTGATTTCATAAACCTCACGAATGTTAGCATATTCAGTAGCTAATCTGACCTGAGAAGTGCTCGTAACAGCCTAGGAACCTTTTGTTTTCATGATTTCATTATTTTTATTAAAATTGGGTCAATTTGAGTCAGTTTCAGGAAAAGCATCTTCTTTTCTATGAAACTTTCTATCAACCAATATTAACTAATATGTCCAATCCAGAACAGTGTTATTTTAGTATCAAGATTTTTTTTTTTTTAATAGATGTTCTTTTCATTTTAAATTTAAAGTTGTAATTTTGTTGTTTTTGTCACTTGTATTTATTTATTTATTTAATTTAGTTTAAAAAAAAAATTTTTTTTGTTTGGAACTACTTTATATTGTGTTTTTGACTACTATGTACTTACATGTAAATTAATAATTTGATACAATGCACTCTTGTGTACCTACATGTTTTTACATGTACTTATTTTTAAGAATACCTTTTCTATAATTACATCTGTAATTAATTTCTATAGTAGTAGTGGTAATATTAATTAACTACATGTACTTACTGTATGGTTAGGGTTAGGATTTGGTTTAGGGTTACTTGCATGTAATTATGCATAATTAATTGTTATTATAATAGTAAGTACATGTAACGTGTAACAAGGACACCTTAAAATAAAGTGTTACCGTAGTAGTTAAAGTGGTTAAAGACACCTAATATGAAGTGGGACCCGGTTTTTAAATTTTTATTTAAGTTTTACAGTACATATGGTTAAACTGAGTAAAAATAAAACTAATTACCGAAATAAGCTTACATTTTTCATTAACATTTATTTAAATTCAAGTAACAATTTTTTTTTAATAACCCTGATATTCCAGAATAATTTCATGAACTCACTGTCAGCAATGTTCACACGAAAGAAAGAAAGTCTGAATGCTGAGGATTTGGAAAAGGCCTCCGGCTACAGGAAAATAATTTCTGAATAATCATAAAGTGGTTTCCATGACGCTGTTTCTGTCCTTGCCGTGTGTGTGGTCAGAGTGACCGTGACCTTTGGGCGCGCATGTGTGTGTTTTCAGTGGAGAGTCTCATTCAGTCAGTCGAGTCACATTGAGGATACACCTGCGCTATTAATAACAATAGCCCACTTCCTGTTTAATAGGAAACGCCTTCTCCGTTTCAAACGCCACTGCATGGCGTGGCTTCACAGCCTCTTTTCAAGAACTGTGGGAAATGTTGCATTTGTGTTTTCGGATGGAAATGGCTCTCTGACAGGATGAAAAGCCGGGTTACTGGGGCTCTCAAGCGTCCACTTAGTTTGTCTGAGAAATGATTGATTATGATCACTGGACGAGCAACACATGATTTATACTGGCAGATCTTCATGACGGTGTGTACAGTACAGTTATTAAACCTGATGATGTGTGTGTGTGCAGGTTGTGGTTGACACGGCTCAGATTGAGAATAAGGAAGCTTACGCCCCTCAGATCTCTCTTGAAGGATCTAAAGTTGTGATCCAGGTTCCTTCTACATGGTGAGTAACCGTATACGGCAATATTTATGGTAATTATAGCAGTTAATTTAATCTCAGTAGCACCGTCAGTAGATCCACATCCTCTCTGGCTGCAGGTTACTAGAGTTCAAGATGCTTTATTTGCCATTTATTCAAAGTAGAGATGACTAATGCTGTGTGTGAATAAAATAAACCATTATGCTCTTAATGAAGATATTAACCCTTGTTAATTTGGGTCAATTTGAGACAGTTTCAGGAAAAACATCCTTTTTTTCTATTAAATATTAAACTGAAAGAAGTTATATAATTGCTAGATTTTTATATTGTTGTGAGAAAAATATAGTTAAATAAAAAAAAAAAAATGTTGTATTTAATTTGTTTGATCTATTTTCTCTGCTCCTAAGTTTACCATGAGAACAGCCTTTCCTGGTGAAATAAAATAAAACTGTAAAATACAACCGTAAAATAAAATGGATAACAGTGAAGTCTAATCTTATCTTCTAAATGTACTTTTTGTCTTGCAGGTGTCTGAAGGAGGATCCAGCGACGATGTCTCTGCTGCAGCGCAGTCTGGATCCCGAGAAGACCCTCGGCTTGGTGGACGTGCTTTACACGGCTGTGTTTGACCTCCAGCGCTGGAAGGAGCGCAAGTCAGTGTCAGCATTAGTGCTGCAATCATAACTTCATACCTTAGTGCGCTCAGTGAAAGGAAACCAGAATTTGCCACTTTCTGTTAAATCTAGACTTAGTTAATTGTAGACCGGGTTATTGTAGTTAACTAAAACACAAAAAAACATTTTTTTTTACTCAAAATAAATTAAACGCTAACTGAAATATAATGTGTGTTTTTTTTTTTTAATAGTTCAGCAAGTTGCAAAGGCAACCTTTCTCATTTTCCTTTAGTTTAACTTGATGTGCTAAAATATGTAAAATTAGAAGTGGAAAAAAAAACTATATAGACATTAAAAAAATGAAACAAAAAAAGTAATAAAAAGGAAATCTTTTCAGAAAGACATTTCTTATATACAGGTATATAATTATAGTTTATTATTATTATGAATCTTTTTTCCCCACAAAATCCTTGTAAAATAGATTCTATAAAATAAAATTGTTATTCATTTAATATAATATAATATATATATATTCATCTCGTCTCTGTAAAATGCATATTAAAGCAGCGTTCATAAGCGCCGCCGCGCTGCTTTGTTTACGGACGGTAACCAAGGAAATGCTGTATTGCTGTTCCATAAGAGCCACCTGCTGTCAGAGAGTGAATCTGCGTCTCATTCAGAGCTTCTGCTGTCTTTAGCCCTATTCGCACGGGATTAGTATTATCTGGGGACCTTGTGTGATTTTTAAATTAAAATACTCGAATTTACTGACTGACTTATCTCCCGGATACAATGTCAAGGCTTTGAGAGTCCCGTTCTATGGTCCGGTAAAATGGATAAAATTAAAAAAAAAAAACAATACAGTTTCGGGCCCTGTGAAATTTACATTTCACCAGGTTAAAATAATATCTCAAGCTTTATGCTTGATTTATTTGTAACACATTAACCTCA
>NW_015554052.1:65255-65508 GCF_001515605.1 Sinocyclocheilus anshuiensis
TTGTCTTATTTATTTGATTAGATTTGGGGTTTGTTTTAAAATTTCAATTTAGTTTTGATATTTGACATATTTCTGTTTCAGAAAGAATTGTGCAGCATTTTGTCCAAGCAATAATAAAAGGACAACTTTTTATTTATAATTTGTCTTAAATCTAATTTTGTTCAGAAAAAATTGTGCGAAAATTGAATCGTGAAATCAGTATCGTGAATCGAATCGTGAGTTGAGTGAATCGTTACATCCCTAACATATATAT
>NW_015554052.1:65638-67178 GCF_001515605.1 Sinocyclocheilus anshuiensis
TGAATATGGCACTTATCACATGCTGTGTGGTATCGGCGTTTGGTATCGGGGCATTTTAACAAGTACGAGTACAGGAGCTCAGTATCAGGCTCGATACCAGTATCGGTATCGGTGCATCCCTAACATATATATATATATATATATATATATATATATATATAAACAAAATAAATTATAAAAACACAATGACATAATTAAAACTTTAAGTAAAATTAAAATGCAAAAGATAAAAATAAAAACAAATTCAAAATTCTAATAAAAACTATAATAGCATCTCCATGATATTAAAATAACATAGATTGATGATGTAATTGCTTGCTGGTGTTTCTGTGCACAGGGAACAGAGTTTGCCCACCATTCAGATCCAGCTACAACGAGACACGACTGATTACGGCGGCCCCATCGATCTTCCTCCCGGGAACAGCACCAAATCCTCTGGCGGCCTCCCCAAAACCATCTCCAAACTCACCTCACGCTTCACCAAGAAAACCTCGTCCAACTCCAGCGCAGGCGGCAGTTACTCCATCCCCAGCACGCCGTCAAGGAGCAGCGGCAACTCGGACGACAAATCCGGCCGCCTGCGCAGCCTCCTGCAGATGAGCAGCATGCCATGCACACCTGACCCCAGCCACGCGCAGACCGCCAACGGCGCATCCGCAGACGAGCAGGGCATGAACCTGCCCACCGACCAGGAGATGCAAGACGGCATCGACTTCCTATCGGGGTTCAACATGGGGAAATCCCAGCAGGCCTCTCCGCTGGTGAAGAGGAGGAACTCTGTGGCGTCTACGAATGCGGCCGACTTGAAGCCGCCCAGCGGAGCGGCTCCGCTCACCTCGCAGTCTCAAGTGTCTCAAATGTTGGCGCAAACCTTGAAGCAACAAACACAGCAGCAACAACAGCAGCAGCAGCAGCTTCCGTCAACACCAAAACAGCAGCAAACGCAGCCGCAGTCGCAGCCGACCTCACAGACTCTGCCGTTCTACCAGCATCTCTTGCAGCCGATCGGTCAGCCGCAGCAAACGGCACCCGTTTCCCCGCAGCTCTCTACCCAGCAGCCCCCGCAGCCAAGAGCCCCCAGCAAGTGGCCCCAGGGTCCTTTAGGAGGCCTCTCGCCCATCGGGCCCTTGACGCAGTGGCCCGCCCCTGGCCTGCCGGACCTCAGCTCTGACCTCTACAGTCTGGGGCTGGTCAGTACGTACATGGACAGCATGATGTCTGAGATGCTCGGCCACAAGCCCCCACAGGGACCACGGAACAACACCTGGCCCAACCGAGACCAAAGTGACCAGAGTCTGTTCGGGGTGTTGGGAGACTCCATGCCCTTTGACCCTGCAGGTGAGCAGAGACCGGTCAGCTCAGACGGGTTCATCATAGGTTTTGTAGTGTTAGAGTATCAGAGCAGAACTCTGGCGCATGGAAGAGAATGAAAGTTCTGATCATTTTACATTAAGCCATTACATTTTATATATGTTTGTGTGTGTGTGTGTGTGTGTGTGTGTGTGTGTGTGTGTGTATATATTTTTTTTAAATTTATATA
>NW_015554052.1:67427-89326 GCF_001515605.1 Sinocyclocheilus anshuiensis
ATTTTTGTGTGTGTGTGTGTGTGTGTGTGTGTGTGTGTGTGTGTGTATATATACTTTTTAAAATTATTTATAAATTCTAAACATTGCTATATGACTTAAAGCTAATTAGAAATATTACAAAAATCTAAAAAAACTAATAAAAATTACAAAAGTACAAGAAATTACTAAAAATGAAAATGATACAAAATATAAAAATTATAAAAGTATAAATATTTTTTCAAAAACAGATAATAAAACCGTTTCAAATGTATGACAGTCCCAGCTAAAAAGACATTTTCTTATGTATATTTAGAGTACTTTTTTAGCTGGAACTGTCACACATTTGTTTTTTTTTTATATTTAAATATTAAATATCTTGTTATATTTTCAGTTTCATTTTAATCTTTTTTTTTTTTTTTTACTTTTGTTATTCTTTTTTTTTTTTTTATTTTTAGTCATTTTTGTACTTAACCAATTTATTTCTGTTAGTTGCCAAGGCAGCATTTATAAGTTTTGTTTAGGTTTTTTAAGTTTAAGTGTTTCATCTAATATTTATATTTTATTTGAGCATTATTTCAATTATAAAATTGTTTTAATAGTTTTAGTAAACAGTAAGAACACTGATTCTGACAACACTGATTTTCGTATTTTATATTATTATTTTTTTTAATTTGTTTCAATCTGCCATATCATCATTAAATACTTTTATTATACTGTAGTACTATTACTGCTGTACTATTTTTAGTGTTTTTTTTGGGGGGGTGGTGAGCAGAAGAGACTTATTTAAAAATATTAAAAAATCGTAATTATTCCAAACTTTTGAACCATAGTGTAAATATTGCAGTTAATAATAGTTCTATATGTTAATATCGATGTTTGTTTTCGAGCAGGGAGGCGGTCAACAGCGGCTGGTCAGCCAATCAGGGGGATTCGGCCAGCTCGAGTGACGAGGCGTCCTCAGCCAATGGGGACAGTCTGTTCTCCATGTTCTCCGGGCCTGACCTGGTGGCAGCTGTTAAACAAAGACGGTAGGAGTTTAATTTTGTTTATCAGACACTTCTATCCAAAACATTTTGTCAGGACGGTGTGTTTGAGATGAGTGTGTCCCTCATGTTGAGTGTGTTTTTAGGAAACACAGCTGTGGCGAACAGGAAGTGTGCACTCTGCCCTCTCCTCCTCTCCACCACACCAGTGACGACAGTAACCAGGTACTAATGACTCAATAAACACCCACACATATATATTCCATCATAATAAGAGGTGGAGTTTAACAGTGGGTGTTTTCTCATATGGAGCTGTTATTGTTTTTTTTTTTTAAAACAATTTTTCTGTATAGAGATCATATGTAAATGTGATGTGGTGTTTAAAATGCTGTCAAATTAACTTGAGACAACAGTTGTGCATCTTAAGGAAAAAGTTCTGTATTGAGTTCTGCGTTAAAGTTTGGATCTAAGAACTTGAAGAGTTTTTCCAACTCTGGCTACATGAGTTGATTGTCTTTCTGCAAAAATAAAATGAACAACCTTGTGTTCATAGTTGGCGCCCCATGCATTTCAAATTGGTAATAATGCACTGTATTTGTAACTTAGCCCATTAAACACAATTTTTGATTATTAATTAAACAATTTTCTGATGTCGCATTAAATTCAATGTTAGATGCCAGGAAATGACATCACAGAGAGGACTCTGATCTCTGATCTTAAATTGTCCGATCATTTGATTCTGATTATTTATTATGAAAGTTATTTCAGGTGTTGTTAAATGTAAAAACCCCAAGAAAACTTCATGATAGTCATGATTTAAAAAAATTTATATTTAATTTACATTTTTGAAAATTAAAAAAAATAATTTTAAATGTTAAACTCATCTTTATTTTTATTTTACATAGTTCATTTTTTTATTGCGACAATGTCTGTGCAAAAGAAGGTACAGTTAAACTCTTTAAGAAAGAAAAAAATGTACCTCACATCTTGGGAAAATGTTTTACTTAAGCTTATATTACGTTAACTTATAGCGTAATGGTATAATGTGTAGCATAATACAAATATAATATTAATACTGTCAATATTTGTTCAATATAAATATATTGTATGACATTTGACACATCTTTTGACATTTTTTTTATTAGTCACTTATTTTTAAATTATTTTTAAAAGATTTGAATAACATCAGACCACCATGAATACACAGATTACATGTCTCAGAAACTAAAAACTTGTTTTTAGAATCTTTGAAACTCAAGTGGAAACTTTTTAAATACGTTAAACTGTTTTCACCATCTTGAGCATCAGCATTTGTCATTGTAGAACTGTAGAGCATGGTGCTAACAATGCCAAGGTCATGGGTTCAATTCCCATATGTTCGATTCCTTGGACACAAGGTCATGGGTTTGATTCCCAGGATGTAATGTAATGGGTTCGATTCCCAATATGTAAGGTCATGGGTTTGATTCCCATATGTTCGATTCCTAGGACACAAGGTCATTGGTTTGATTCCCATGACGAAAGGTCATGGGTTCGATTCCCAGGACGAAATGTCTTGGGTTTGATTCCCAGGTCATAGGTTCGATTCCCAGGATGTAAGGTAATGGGTTCGATTCCCAATAAGCAAGGTCAAGGGATTGATTCCTAGGTCATGGGTTTGAGCCCCATATGTTCGATTCCTATGACACAAGGTCATTGGTTTGATTCCCAGGATGTAATGTAATGGGTTCGATTCCCAATATGTAAGGTCATGGGTTTGATTCCCATATGTTCGATTCCTAGGACACAAGGTTATTGGTTTGATTCCCATGATGAAAGGTCATGGGTTCGATTCCCAGGATGTAAGGTAATGGGTTCGATTCCCAATATGCAAGGTCAAGGGATTGATTCTCAGATCATGGGTTCGATTCTCAGGACTTTCGAAAGGTCATGGGTTCGATTCCCAGGATGTAAGGTAATGGGTTCGATTCCCAATATGCAAGTTCAAGGGATTGATTCTCAGATCATGGGTTCGATTCTCAGGACTTTCATTGCATTCAAGGATGTACCGCTTTGGATAAAATGCATAAATGTAAATATGTCTTGTGTTCTTTGTGTTACAGGACAGCAAAACTAAAACCTGGCCTCCTAAAGCCCCCTGGCAGCACTCCTCACACACCAACACCATGCCCAATCCCAGCTCTTCCCTCTACCAGATGACCATCCCCTCCAGCCAATGGGGCGACTCCATGCAAATGCTGCAGTCTCCGGTGTGGTCGACAGCCAATGACTGCCCTCCATCTTCCGGGATGTCCTCCGGCTTCCCGTTCACACAACAACAGCAGCAGCAGCAGCAGGTTTCCCAGCACAAGATCCTGAGCAAAGGCTTCAAAACCTTCCCGCTCAAACCCGAGCATCGACCCTCGTACCTGCACCAGTACTGAGCTGGACCTGTGCTGGGAGAGGTCGCAGACCCTTTTCGTGTATTTTGAGTAACGCTCAGGATGTGAACCCAGATCAGCTTTTAAAGGCTTTGAGTAGGACGCCACTGAGAAACTTTATAAAGGGGTTTCGGTTGTGTCGGGGAAGCGGAAGGATGTTATTTAATTATCCAAACACGGCGTCGTAGAAACCTTGATCTTGTGGTGTGCTGTGAACCTGATCTAGACTCCAAACTTGTAAACTAGAAGTGTTTTATAGGGAAATTTGCATTTAACATAGTGGTCAAAAACATTTTTGTACACCGATGCGTGTCAAACATCCCCGAACAGAACGTTACTGCCTTCCACGCTGTCCAAACGATGCATGATTCATGTTAACAGCAGCTAGTCGGACCATTTCACTGGCGGCCGCATCGGCACGACTGATGCCTTCAGTCTCGTGGCGGCGTTCGGCTTCGAGTTTACACGACTTTTTCGATATGCATGGCCACCGTGCTCACTCACAGCGCACTATCGCAGCCGCATTACGAAGATCCGGACGTCCTGGTCTGCTAACCGGACGTCCCACATAACGATACTGTTTAAATAGCTGTAACTGCCAAATGTCACATGGGACGACCCAGACTGCAGCTCTCAGCTACTGTTCCATAGCTTGTAAATGACTCGAAAAAAGAAACGAAAAAGAACTATAAATAATTTACTTTTTACGAAGAGGCTTTGAGCAGGCTCGGCAGAAATATAGTAATCATAGCAGAGGTGTAATTTGAAAGAAATACACTACTTTTTCAACATCTGAGAGATAAAAAAAAGATTAAAAATACAAATAAAAAAGGATGTTAGTAGTAACTTTGTGCCATGTTGTTTTGAATAGCACTTGCAGATATTTTCTCTAACCAAAGTATTGTTTAGAGGGGGGAAATGGTGCTTTAAAAAAAAAAATGCCGTTTGGGAGCCGTAGTAGTAGTTCTATCTAGAAAGAAGAGAAACAACTTTTTAGCAAAAACAAACCCTTCTGTACGGTCAAACGCGTTCATTTTCCCATTGGCTTTCTTCAGAACGACACTAACACTTCCCATAAAAATAACATGTATTCCTTTCAAATACGATATATTTCTTGTACAAATATTGACAGTATTAATCTTATTTTTGTATTTTCTTACACATTATACCATTACTCTATAAGTTAGCGTAATATAGGCTTATTATTAAGTAAAACATTATTTTCCCAAGATGTGAAACACATTTCTTTTCTTTCCTACAGAGTTTAACTATACCTTCTTTCTACAGAGGTTACCAAATACGCCATTATAAACACTAATAAATGGTTCTGGTCGGATTGGGGTGTTTTTTTTTTTGTGGTTATTTTGAGGCCAGATTCCCGTTGGTTTCTGTGGTTTCGGGCCGCATCTGAAAAGCCCAGAATGTTAATTTCGTGACGTTTGCCGATGCCAATGTTGCCTGTATTTATGAGATGACCATGTTTTCTGAAAACTAACATACTTACCATGTTTACAGAGAATCGTTTGCTGTATATAAATATATCTTTTTATAGTTCTGTGCTTTGCACAATCAAAATATAGGTTCGTTGCTTCGTCCATGTTTTTCTCCCACCTGTTTCGGCATTTTTTTTTATTTATTTTTTTTTCAGATTAAACATTTTCGATGACCTTGGACTGTAATGCTCAACATTTCTCAGCTGTGTCAAAATGGTTTACTAGTAGCTTCAAAAAATAAAAGGAGTTTAAAAAAATTAAATAGAAAGAAATGACGTTGCCCTGACTTAAGACATGAGGGGGCGACTGCTTGGCTTATGTTGCTTATTGTTCTCTAGAGCTGGCAACTGATTATTTCCAAGTGTACCAGCAATGCAAAAAATAAACATATAACATAACATCTGCTTTCATTTCGTCTTTGAATCCTTTTGCATATTTAGTATTCACATTTTCTCATTCTCATGACTGTAATGTGTTTGGGTTAACAAAAACATGGTGTGTAAATACTTTATAACAACATATATGTAGATACATATATCTGTTTCTGCAGAATGGATTTAAACATGGCTAAATGTTAAATGGAGCTGAAAATATGCTTTTGTGAGTGAAAGCATCATCAAATTCAGACTAAATAATTAGTGATGAAAATGGAGATGGTCTGTGGACTTCTGCTGCGTATGTAAAAGTGCAAGTGTTTATTGTTGTTTATACATTTACTATACAAAGCATTGAAGTAAAAACATTATGAATAATTTCAATCAAATATTATATATGAAATATATAATTGTAAAATAATAACTATACAGTTGTAATTACATATATATATATATATATATGGAGGAATTTTTTTGTAATTATGTTTGGTGCAACTCTTTAGTTTTGTGTTTCCATTTTGTTTCAATTTACAATAACAAAATTCTCAACACTACCTAGATTTGAAGTCTTTATTGTTGAAATTGCCCATACTGTGAAACCTCTTAAACTAATAAATAATAAGTTTATGATTTTATCTTTCATACTGCTTGAGGTTTCCCTTGTTTGTTAGTATATTTCCCCCTTTAATTTTCCTTTTAATACATTTTTGCAATAAATCTAACTTCTTATATATCTGCACAACTTATACTGAGTTTGAGTGTTTTCTCACTTAAAAATAATGATTATATACTAAATGTTGAGTTTGTGATTTTACTCTTTAAATAATGGTTATATTCCATGTATACATAAACTATTCGCGTTTTTATTGTTTCAATCGATTCGTGGAACTTTCGCGTTCACACAGCAGCGGATAGAAGTGGCGCGAATTCAATTTTCAAATCTCAACGGACAGCGGCTTCACCCCCGGTGAACTGACGGGAGCGGCTCCGATGAAAGACGGTGACCGGGGATCTAAACCCTTCAGAAGACGTTCAGCTCGATACCTGCGTCTCTGTAAGTTACCGAAAACACGCGACACACCGCGCTGAGTTACGGAACTAACGTTAGTCGTCCGTTGCGCTTCCGCGAGTCCCGAAAACGTGAGGCAGAGATCGGTTATAGAATACGGCTATTTCTCTCGTAAATAACCGAACTGTGTGTGCGTCCGTGACCGTATCAAGCAGTGAAACGTCCACTCACTCTTTGCATTGTCTCCTGGTTAATTTGCTCTTTTCCGCGCTGCCGTTTGGGAACAAAAAAAGACTCAGAACTCAAAGCACCGACGCGCCTCACTTGTGTAGCGTTATAAGATGAGAAACCGCTTCAGAAATCCCGAACCCCGAAGAACAAATCGATGAATTCCAGCATTTTATTGCGTGATCAACTGTCTCCGTCAGCTCGACGCGTTTCTTCTGCTGGTCGGAGGTTTTACTGACTAGTAGTGTTGGCAGTGTTGCCAACTAATTTTCAGGGGAAGTTGCTAAAGGAAGGTCGATTTGTTGCTGAAAGTTGCTAAATGACGTTGTGATGTCACTGCGCGATGACGTCATTACGTAATCACGACGCAAAATTGTCACTACATCAAATCTCAGCAAAAATATATTTTATGTTAATTTAGATTTGCTCGTAAAATAATATAAATGCATAATATAATGTTAAAATATAAATAACTTTTTATATACAACACTGAACACTTTTGAACGATTACAAGTTTTTTTATTAGCTAGTGAACTAGTAAAACACATTCTGAACAATTATATTTTTAAGCAGTGTATTAGTAGTCAGTATGCTACGCTCTAAGAAAATAAATCACAGGTTTTTACCTGCATTACGCATTGTATTTTGTGTTTACAGGGTTACAACGGATAATGGATAATTGATAATGGATAACGGATAATGTCCTGGAAAATTATTAGTACCTTTGCCATTTTTCTAGATATTTTTCTTACAGTGTACTAACTGATCAACAATCACATGTACAAGCTACTAACAAGGTGTATCATAAATGAACAATTATTAAATTATTATTGTTATTATCAAATTGAACAACTGCAAATAGCAATAACTTAATTCATGTGATGTATGTACTTCTAGGCATCTTTGGTTTCCTCTTTTTGTGAAATTTAGATGGAAAATGTGTGCCTTTTTATTGTTTGAGTCACTTATCAAAAGTAAAGTAGCCAAATAAAATTGAAAAGTAGCTAAATTTGTTGCTAGGTGCTTTTGGAAGAAAAAGTTGCTAGGGTAGTCTGAAAAGTTGCTAAATTTAGCAACAACATTGCTAAGTTGGCAACACTGAGTGTTGGGTCGTTCTTGAACGATTCGTTCATTTTGAACGAATCTTTAATGTGACTCGGGAAGAACGAGTCGTCTCGGGGAGTGATTCGTTCAGTCACGCATGCGCAACATCCTATAGGTTCTGTACTGGAATTAGTCAAGTAGTTCACCTGTTTCGAGTCTTCGGGTTTGAGTCGTTCATTCATCACGTGACAGCCCCATAAGCCCAAACCCGAAGACTTGTCAGATAAGAGCTGAGGTGAGCTAATCATAGACTGAAGACCCAGGTAAACAATGAATTCATCTTTTCTGTTTCTTATAGCAGTTTTGTATTGTTTGTAGTGTGATCAACGTTTGCGTAAGTAGTAGACGTATTAGGGAAGTAACACGTAACATTTTAACTATATTTTGCTAAAATGAACGAAATGACTCGAAAAAAGATTCGTTCGAGTCGTTAAAATGATCCGAACTTCCCATCACTATTACTGACGCGTTTCATTACTGACGCCTGCCGGTCACTTCAGCACTGACGCCTTTTCTCTTCTTAAAAAAATCAATATCCAATACATAATGCCGATATGAAATGTAAAACAAGCTCACAACTGTACATAATATAAGTTATGTATTACACAGAGCTGTGTTTCTCAACCAGTAAACCACAGTTTAGAACTTTGCAAAAATATTACAAATATTTAAAAGAACAGAATAAAATGTTAAGATCCAGACATGTACTGTAAACTGACATTATATTTCTTAATCTGACCCCTCAGTATCTGTTTTTGAAACAGGATATTTAATTTAAATATTCAAATTGTTGTATTAAAATAGTCTAAGATAATTACAATGCTAAAATATCAGAATATGATGTTGATTTACATTATTATTTTATATGTACACTCTCAGAAATAAAGGTAGAGCAGCTGTCACTGGGGTGGTACCTTTTCAAAAGGTACTTATTTGAACCTAAAGGGTCCATTTTGGTACCTTAAAGGTACATATTGGTACTTAAAGTGTACACAAAACCTAATAGTTACAAAAGTGTACCTTTTGAAAAGGCACCGCCCCAGTGACAGCTGTTGTACCTTTATTTCTGAGATTTATTTAAATTAAATATTAAAAACATCTAAATTAATTTATATTCAAATAATCTAACCAAAAAAAATGCTGTTAAAATGTGGCTAAAAATGCAAAAAAAAAAAAGAGAGCTTCTAAAAGATTAATAGCCTTCAATATTTTCAACAAGTATCTGACATATTCTTTAATCTGGCTGCTCAGCAACTGTTTTTAAATTTCTAGAATCACGAAATTCATTGTCGTTAATCGCTTTAATATAGTGACATTCATAGTTTTTCTTTAATAATTAAAAAAAAAACAGCTATAACATAACTGCAGTGATATTTTAGCCTACACTGTCATGTTTTTAGTATAGAACGAATAACATTTTAGTTTTCACGTTGCATGACTTTTCTCATTTTATTTTCAGAATCAAGAATTTATTTTCTTAATATGCTTTTAATATCCCCAATAGTATTAAAAAATCCTATTTAAAACACAACACTTTATACTGCACTGGATAACATGAACAACAATTCTACAGCATCATTAATGTTACTTTCAACATTTAGTAATACATTTTTAAAGTCAAAAGTTGTGTTAAAAATGTAATGCACTGTGAACTTTTTTTATGCTACGAGAACGTTATAAGATGACCAATAAATTAAATATTCTTAATTCTGAAAGTAAAAAGTTGCTATGCTTTCATAACCCTGTAACACTCAAAAATAACTAAAAAAAAAAATATATATATACATGTGTGTGTATATATATATATATAAATAATAGCTGTACAAAATATATTACTCTTTGTTTGTTCATGTTAGATAATGGATTAACTGTTAATAAAAGAGACCTTATTGTAAAGTGTTACCCATTGATTTTTTTTTTTTGAAAACTAGGATCATTGGCACATGCTAATTGTTCTTGTTTGCATACGTTTATTGATAAAAAACAAGTATGCACACACACAGGATACTGAACAACTATTTATTTCTCTTGTTGAATAAAAACCGGTTTGCCCCGTTTGAAGCCCCCTAAGAGCATACAATGTACAACTGCTCCAATTCAGAAAAACTAAACAAAAACAAACTTGCCAATCAAATTCCTCCAGAGCTCTGACCCAAAAAATCACATCAACCCTGTAATACACCACACATTCTGCACGTCTGTCCAGTTTAACATCTCACACAAGGTCCGCTTCGACTTCATCGTGGCATCAGGCTTGAGGACTCATTTTCACATCTCACTCCAGTCCAAATTCAGCTGCTCAGCACCGATATCTGCCACTCACTCAGAGGTTTCCCATCATGCCCTGGTCTGAGTGATAGCTCAGACTGTGTTTCACTAGCTGCCTGCGTGTTGCAATTCGTAGTGCTTTTTGAAAGGAGCGGTTTAGTTAATGCAAGTAGAGTTGAAAACTAAGAAACGGACAAGACGGCGAACGCGGAGAAAAATAATGCAGAACCAGCTGAGAGAGCACTTCTCCTCCAAATGCCATCCGTAATTCAGTCTTTGGATCTTTGAAACACAAATTAAAAATATGACGCACAGCGAAAAATAATTAACTCCCATCCAACAGTGCAGGAACTAGTGCTTCAGTGACATTCAAAGGAGAGAGACGGGATCAAACTTCACTCCAGTAACAGAGCAATAGATGGCTGGTACCTGAAACAACACGTTAACATACAAGTGGATCAAACAGGAAACAGAACTATTCACAATAGAGGGGTTCATGGACACTTAATTCAGGTGAAACTCGCCTCCCGTTTAGACTGAGCCTCTAATGTGACGTCAAATGTTTTTACAGAGCTACGCGATGCATCAGTCCTTTTGAATCTATACTGAAATACTGTACATTGTGAAAAACCTCCTTGCACAATTCAACCAAGTCACTTTCTGGTATATGAGCTTTATAAAATGACATCAAATTTAGCCCGCACATCATGTGTGACTCGCTACACAGGCGTCGTTTGTCTTTAAAGTGCACATGAACACAATTTCGACATCCAATCTGGTTCTTAAAGGGTTTCAGGATCTTTCCAGAAGATCTTGGCATTAAACAGTGATGGGGCTCGTCGTTCGGGGTTTGTCAAGTTTATATCAAAAAGCCCTCTTAGTTAAATTTACATAATTGACATCAAAAGGCAAGAATAACTGGTACTCAAATATCAAAATACATTTTAAAGAGAAGAACAGCAAGGTGAAACAAACTTCCTGTTTAGAGTGGCAGAGAGAGGACTTCAAGACAAAAACAAATGTTGAATTCATCAATACATTCAATCATAAACCAGGGTGTTTTTGTGACCCGCTGAGGCTCGACCAGACTATCCGCAAAAAAAAGAGCTTTTGGGGGATGAAATAAACTAATGAACTAAAAAAATGTACTAGTACTACAAACCATGTCAAACTATTAAATGAAGCAAAAGCACCTACATTTACCAGACGGATGAGCACCAAACCAGCACAGACGTGAATCCAGCGGGCCGACTCAAACCCCGCAGCCTCTAGACTGGGTTTTGGTGCTTCAAAAGACATTAGAGAACAGATCCAAAAAAAAACAAAAACCTTGGCATAATAAAGCTATATGACTGAGGAGCGCTCACAGTATCAGCGGGGTCTGTACACCTAACTGAATATTATCAATCAAGGAACTAAAGGTTGATGCAAAAATACCAGATAATAATAGTAATCATCATCATTCCACGGAAGTTTTACGGCATTTATTACACAAATTCTCCCGTCCGAACGTATCGAATGCAGATCGAACGTTTCCAAAAAACAGCAAATGTTTTTTTTTCTTTTTCTAAAAAAGGAAGGAGAAAATAAACTCAAAGCTGCGTGTCCAGCTGAAGGCAGGCGTCGCCTGCGCTGGTGTTAAACAGAGAGAGGCAGTTCCCGTTAGTCAGGAGTCAAAACCAAAGCGTTAATCTAGACGAGATGATCGGAGATTCTTGGCTGTTGGGATGATCTGGTCTTCAGGTTGGACTACGCCGCCACTTTGTTCTCCTTCTGAAACAAACGTCAAACACACAGACACAAAAGAAAAGACTAAGGTTAGAAGGCATTTAAATCATTTTACTAATTTCATTGTCGTAGAAAGTGTTTAATTTGGGGGTAAAAAGCCCAATATTCCAATATCAGACAAATAAGACGAAATGCCAAATCTCTAAATTGGCTGATAATGATATAGTCACAACACCAGTGTTATTTTAGTATTGTTTATAATATACGATTATAGTATTCATCAATATATTCAATTAGCTTTTATCTTTATTTTCATTTTTAGCAATTTTATGAGCCTTTATATACATACTACATATATAAACATTACATTTTTAAATGTTTAAATAGCTTTAATTTTATTTCAGTAATTTTTCAACTTAAACAAAAATTAGAAATGTTGCCTTGGCAACTACCTTAAATAAACCAGTGTAAGTTATCTTGACTAATTTTATTTTAATTACCAAAAATGGGTAACATTTTATTTTAAGGATCAATTCTCACCATTAACTAGATGCTTGTTAGCATGCATATTACTAGCATATTGGCTGTTTATTAGTACATATAAATGGCTTATTCTGCATGACCATATTTTAGATCTGTTATTCTCTACCCCATACCTAAACTTAACTACCTTACTATTAATAAGCAGCAAATTAGGAGTTTGTTCAGGGAAAACTCTTAGCTAATAGTGAATGTGTTCCCTATTCTAAAGTGTTACCCAACAAAGTACAACACATTCCACATCCCTAATATTTGAGATGGACCCTTTTCACAGATTGTGACAATGCATTTCCACAGTTATTTGCATCAGAAAACTAACGTTTTTTTTTTTTTGTTTTTTTTTAAATAAGCTTCATTATATAACACTATACTTTGTATTATATTACCTTGGCTTTAAATTACAAAACTAGTTAATGCTGCTGCATGAGAGTTTCTAACGGCTCTCTTCTGACTAAAATAATCAATCTTGATTTGAAAAAGAAAAATCATAAAAACGCTATTGTGCAAAAATGATTTGTTGCAGTTTCCGTTCATCACTGAAGAAGTTCACCCGGCTATCATGATTTCTGCTTCTGAGAACTGTGAAAAGGGTCCATTACTGTGGTAAGAGAGGAAGTGCTAACCCTGTACTCAAAGTCAGAGAACTCTCGTCCTCCTCTGCCGCCTCTAAACCCGCCCCTGAATCCGCCTCCACCCCCGCGGGAGGGCATGAACGAGCCCCTGCTAACCGCACGCCCGCGACCGCCACGGAAGCCCATGCCGCCACCTCTGCCGCGGAAACCACCGCGTCCACGATTGTGACGCAGCGGAATACCGAACGTCTCGGCGTTCATCCTCCTCTCCTCTGCCCAGGTCTGCCTCCGTTCCCTGAGAATGAAAAATACATCAGAATGCAATTCAACAGTGGCTACGTTTACATGCACAATTTCTGGTTCAATCGGACTGAATTCATTCCGATTGATGAATCTGAATGTAGTGTTTACATGAACGCTAAATAAAGCGATCGGGTTGATGTGCGCGTTTATATGTCACAAGCTTCAAATCGGAATTGATTTTTTTTGACATGCGCGCACTGCACAAATATAGAGTTTCTCACTGTTTGCACATAATAACCACTCTCCTACACGGTTTCTTTATTTGTTTTTAACAGCAGAATTTATATTTATCCATTCATGGATAAGTATACATATACACCGCTGTGCCGTGCTGCTCATATTTATTCATAAATAAATCAATTTAATTCCGATCGACCTCAATCGGATCGATTAAGGTGTTTACATGAAGGCTTTTCAGTCCGATTGAGCCGTCAATCCGATTACAAACGGATTATTTGGTTGCATGTAAACGTAGCCAGTGTGTCATTCATTACTGCTGTTGTGCAAGATTCAATCTAAAAAATCCACCTTTGGCAGGATGCCTGTCTAATCTGCAACGTTTACGTGACATTCATCTTGGCGTGAGCTAGATTTGGAGTCTGATATAAAAAAACAGCTGCTTTATAAGATGCCATGGACAAATTTGCAATGAAAGGTTTCATTGTATTGTTGAGAAAATTGACTGTGTGACAAAATTAGAAGGTAGCTAATCTTTTAAAATGCAACCTGAAAACACAGTGACATTTCTGTTGCTTTGGTTATATCATTTGATCAGGTTTTCAACACTTTCTGACCAATTAATTTAAATATTTAAATTGTTTGTAATAACTGGTTATTTCAAAAAAAAAGATTAAAAGATCCCACTCACAAAGAATCATTTCCATCTTAAGAAATATTCCTGTGCGACACCATCTGAATTTCTTGAATATGATTCCGACTACCCAGAATTCACAAGCGTAGCTTCATAAACACATTAGCATGTCTAAACATTTATATATATATATATATATATATATATAAAAAGACTGCACCTTCCAAAAGCACCTCCAGATTTCTCCTTTCTAGAAAAGACAGAAGAGCGTACGCCTATTAGATGATTCATTCACCGTTACTTCTAAACTTCACCACAACAAATTACTACACTAAATGAAGAATTACTGAATCGCTCAAAAGCATTTACACCCTGTTCGAACCAAGTCAGACAAGATAGATGTTAAACGCTGATGCTTTTTCATGACTCACTGTTGGATCAGACTGTTAAAAAAAACATTTTTTACAGAAAACTGGACTAATATGCTATTTCTGTGACTTGAGCATTGTAGCAAGATCATGTGACAATTGTAGTAATTTTTTGTAGCATTACTGTATAGCATAGCCTATTGTTGAATACTGCATACTGTTTCATAACTTGCGTCACATCTGAGAACACACTGTTAATGGACATTAGGGCTGGGTTGAAGATGTTGATTACCCAATTTTGATCTGTTAGTCGATGCTGTTTTCAGCTGATGTGTGAATAAAACTGTACATTGATACTTCTGATAAGAAAACTGTCACAAAATTTAAACTGTTGTTTTGGTACTCTTACTCTAATGTGGCAATAGACATCAATAATATGACCATTCAATGTCCATAGCTCGTTAGTCAACGAGACAAAAAATAACTCTAGAGAGAAGCATTTTGCTAATTATATGTACTGTATTACATTGATTAGGTGTTTACAGCTTTTACAAACATTATAAAACACTATAAACATTATTTTAGTTACTCTCAATCAACAACAAATACTATAAATTTAACAGTGAACAGGAAAGAAAAGTGTGAGTATAAAACTAATTTTGGTATAAAAACTGCCTTATATGTACTGTACTAAATTTGCTAAATATAACTTTTTGTGTTACCAAATGAGAGGGGTCTTCTCCTTAAGAAAAATTCACATGTATCTGAAATATTTCCAAATGAATCGGTATCGAATCAAGAGTTTTGTGAATTGGAATTGAATCAAACCGTGAAGTCTGTGCCAATACCCAGCCCTAATGAACATACTAAAAATGTTCGCGCAGGAGCCGAGATCTCACCTGGAGTCGTCACAGGAGATGTTGTCGAAGAAGGACTTGGATTTGTCGTAGTAACAGTTGGGTCCCAGTGGATCCTCCTCATCAGCGTTGCTTTCACTGTTCTGGGTCTCCACACCTAAATCGGTCTTCTCCTCCCCGTTCAGAGTCTTCTCTGATTTCTCACTCTTCTCATCTGCAGCGCAGAGTGATATTATAATACTGACATTCAAAATTAAACCTAATAATGAATACTGCACTCTTGGTTTGTGTTGATGTAACATATGGCGCTTTTCCACTGCGTGGTACGACTTGGCTCGGTACGGCTCAGTACGGTACGGCACGGCTCGGTTTGCGTTTCCACTGCAGTTTAGTATCGCTTTAGAGTGGGCGGGATTATTCACATGTCATTATAGTTGCGCCGCCTCTGCTGCCGCGACTCCTAAAAAACTTTTTCATTCCGCGTCGCTCCATCAAGCTCTCACTGGATCCGCTCCTCTGCTATCAACAAGAGCAACGTCTGTACTTCCTCAACAGGGGGAACAGCCACTTTTTGGTTGTTAAAAAAAGGTGCGCTCGTTCAAAACAGTTGCATTCGATCCTTCGCTGGCTGTGCTGATTTAAATCTAGCGGTTCTTTTGTGTTTGTGTCGCAAGTTCAGTGACGCAGGTAGTGACGATTCTCTCCGGCCAATCCGTGATCAGCAGAGTTTACACGTCACGTTTTGGTAACGGTACGGTTCGCTTGGAACCCCAACCGAAGTGGTACTAAAAAAAGTACCAGGTACTGTACCCAGTGGAAAACCCCCCAAAAGTGAACCGTACCGAGCCGTACCGTGCCGTACCATGCAGTGGAAAAGCGCCAATAGTAATACAGTTTTCCCACACAGCACCTTTAATCTTGAGTTTGTTTTGGAACTCGCGGTCAATCTCTTCCTTATTGAACTGTGCGTTGGCACTCTCAAAGTCAAAGTCTTTCTCAAATTTCATTGGCCCATCTCTACGCCCGTTAAACCTGCCCCGCCCACGCTGACCGCCGCCTCCACCACCACCACTGCCCCGCCCCTTTCTCACTGGAGGAGCGCCACCTGGAGAGAGAAATAACCATTATCACAAATGAAGCTTATGGTCCTGATCATGATCATGTTTATGCAAATGCAGGACATGAGTTTTAAAGAGCAGGTCATATGGTATTTTAAAGTGTCCTAATATTGTGTTGGAGTCCCCTACAACAGGTTTAAATGCATCAAAGGTCAGAAAACATTGTAATTTTCTCAGAATATACATTTAATATTAGAGTCATTTGCCAATGATTTCGAAACGATTCGTTCCAAGCAAGTTCGGAGCAAACCCCTCCCTTCCATAAGCCTACTCTGCTCTGATTGGTCAGCTGGCCAAGCCTGTTGTGATTGGCACAGAGAGAAGTCCTTGAGCAAGTTAGCGAGCGCTACCATTGACAAAGCACCTTTGCATAAAACAATAATATAGTGCTCCAATCCGTTCTTATAACAATGACATAAAATACAAAAACACTTACGCAAGCGAATCGTGCCCACAGCTAAAGTTTAGCTGCTAAACTGTGAACACTTAAAACAATAATGGTGGAAATGTTAGCCGAGTGCTAACGTGACTAACTGATGAAAATACAGTTTGTAAACCAAAATATGTCTACTGTAATGTTTGAAGGACGACAGACAAAAGACGCTGTCTTAACTTTTAATCAGAACGCAGAACAGCTGTATCACAGGCGCAGCAGCCTAACTAACTCGCTTGTCTCTCCCGCATTAACCCTATAACTGCCGGTGCAGCAAAATAAACAGCAATTTCACAATGATTATAAAGTCTGTGCACTACACTACATTCTTTATTATTAAACGAAGTAATTAGAACAACGTCAGTCTACATTAATCGACACATTCTTAGGAAATAGTGGGTTCACAGCGAATCATCAGAATTACTTCAGTAAGACAGTAATATCGTGCTTTACCTGGAAACCTAAAGCTGCACTAGGTATACATCATATATTAGCACAAAAACTTGATATTTTGAGCACACAATTGAAAATGTACACATAACGTATCAATCGTAGGACTTACAGATTGTGGTTCGGAGAGCTTGTTGGTCCAAATTAAGAAGATTAGAAGCCAACGAAGATAAAAGCCAAGATTAGAGAAGCAGTCCTTGGTAAAATGACATGCACTCACCACCAGAATGCCGTTTGTTTGGGTCTTTGTTATCAGGCCTGTTTGAGTCCGATTCTGGCCGAGGAACCCTCTGAACATCAGACGCTGTAGCTGAACAACAGATATCACAATTAATGGCTGCAGGTGAAAAACTCTTCTTCAGCTATATATGTACATTAAACTCTTAAATGTTTGTCATTTTCCAATGCCCTGATTCTCACCTTTTTGTTCCTGGTTTTCAGCAGATTTCTGGGTGCTGAGAGCGGGTCGGGCCGTTCCAGGGCTCCTCTGACCCACTGTACTGGTTGCAGCCACAGAGAGGGTGACTGGGGCCGTCTGGACCGCATGCTCCAGGGTCGAGGTCTTCCTCAAGGGCTCCAGAGATGGGCTTGAACGACCTGAACGAGAGGACACAATTCAGACTCACAAAAACAACAAGACAATGTGGACAAGAGTTAGACAATGGAAAATGTCAGTGCAGCTCTGTATCATTTAACGTGGTAAACGTGAACTGAAGGAATAGTTCATGAAAATTTGCTGAAAATGAACTCAGATGTAGATGAGTTTGTTTCTTCATGGGAACAGATTTGGTCAAATTTAGCATTACATCACTTGCTCACCAATGGATCCTCTGCAGGATGTAAGAAACAAATCCATCAAGGTCAAAGTACGAGTCCATAATCCATAATAACTAGGGATGTCCCGATCAGGTGTATCTGCCGATACAGAGTCCCGATCTGATACTTGTATTTTCCTAGTGCTTGGTGCACATTTGAAGTACATTAAAGTTATTAAAATAAATCAAATGTATACAGGGATGTGCAGAGACTTTCTCAGGGGCAGGGCATCAAATGTAAAAAAAAAAAAGGGGCATCTATCATCATCACTATTATCCAATTTAACAATTACTGTCTCTCTCTCTCTTTACATATCTTCCAATAATAAGATACACACATCTCTCTTTATATGCAAGCACTGTATAAAGACATTGGTAGATATAAACTTGTATTTTATATGTACAATAAGCAGATTAATTGCAACGTAAAGGGAAAAAAAGTTGAGATAAGGTTAGAAAGCATGAAGTTCACAAAAGCCAGAATGCCAGTCAAGTCCAAAGCAAGATGCAACCCATAGCAACGCGTTAACAACTATGTGACAGATAGTCTGATGGCAGATAAAAGTAAGTAAATAAATTACTGTAGATTCCTTACACAAATTGCACATTAAATACGCTACTAAACACTTAATCTTGAAGATTTGTGCAGATTTCTCTCCTGATTTAGAGGAGAAAGCAGTATTATGGATAGAAGACTCACATTTTAGCTGGAAGGAACGGTTTAAAGGTAAAAGTGTCTTTAACTTCAGCTTTTCACTTCTCCAGATGTTAACTGATGGACTGGAGTGGTGTGGATTATTGTGATGTTTTTATCAGCTGTTTGGACTCTCATTCTGACGGCACCCATTCACTGCAGAGCATCCATTGCTGAGCAAGTGATGCAATGCTACATTCCTTCAAATCTGATGAAGAAACAAACTCATCTACATCTTGGAGTACTTTTTCAGCAAATGTTCATTTTTCCGTGAACTATTCCTTTGAGACAACATGAAATGAGCATAATTTACCATGCATTTAACTTCTGTAATGTGCATCACAGGAGTGGGACTTTTGTCCATTCAGATTTGATGACTGCATTGTGTACAATGTGGTATGATTACTACGTAGTCAATACTATACTATTTGTCTTGCACTGCGTACATCAACACAAAATGTTTCAAAGGTAAAGTATAGTTCTTGCAATTTAATGAAAAATTTAAAAATATTTATTTAAAATAAATGTGCACTGATGAATCATGCACAAAAAGACCAGCATTTATTATTTTGATTTCATGTTGTCTTCAAAGAACACAGTTTACGAACAGACCAGAGAAGAAAACTTGAGTCATGAAACTGTGACACGGCAAAGACACATGCTGTAGTCCTGCGTAATTACGACCAAAAGACGAACACACTAAAGCCATTCTTCACACGTTAGCGTCGGTTCTCCGGTTACCTTCGGGTTTGGTAGCACTCAGCGAGCGAGACTGCGGGGGAAGAGCAGAGCTCTGGGACAGAGGGGCAGTAGTGCTCGCCTCGCTACCGAACGCAGGACCTGAGCTGCTTCCTGTGAGGGGAGGAAGTGCACATCTTTAAGTGTGGGCTTTAACACATCACACACTTGGAGAAAAAAACCCTCATATGAAGCTTACATAAGAGCCAAACACTCATGCAATCAACCCTTTTATAAGAGCTACTTGCTTAACCAATGCTCACTCAGACAATTTGCCTTTGTCAATATTTCTTTAAAGTTTAAGAAAAAATATTCTGTGCATCCTCTCCAGGTAATAATTCCTTACATTTATATAGCGCTTTTCTGGGCACGCAAAGCGCTTTACATAGAAGGGGGGAATCTCCTCAACCTCTGGTTCTTGGCACATATTATAAGTGTGCAATATAAAACACATTTATTTCAAAATAAACATTTGCAATTTGATATGCAAATAGGCACTTGTGAATATATTGTCAATCTATCCTATCATATAAAAAAAAAAAAAGGCCAGCTATCATCTTAACTGGCACTGTTTCTTATGCCATGTCATAAGGAAGTTTACAATTTAAGGACAAGGCAAGACACCACAGGTGAGAGTAAAATACAAAATAAAAATTTAAAAATAATAGAAAATTAATACAACTAATAGATCAGGGGTGGCGAACTCCGGTCCTGGAGAGCAGCAGCCCTGCAGAGTTCAGCTCCAACCCTAATGAAAACTCACTTGCCTGTAGCTTCCTAGTAACCGTTCAGACCTTGATTAGCTTGTTCAGGTTTGTTTGATTAGGGTTGAAGCAAAACTGCAGGGCTGCGGCTCTCCAGGACTGACGTTCGCCACCCCTGCAATAGATATAACCATACTTCCCCAGTTGATTAAATACAATACATTAAGACAGTTGTTTTGTACTACCCTTTCTGAAATGTTATGTTTAAATATGCATATGAGGCATAACAAAATATGCACTAAATTGCATAAATCAGCCAATGATAAAAACCTTTAGAATATCCACCTTTTTCTTGCCGTAAAAATGGGCGTGGCCATTTGTAAATTCTATGGGTCTGACTTCCGGTCTCATCCACGTCCAGCTATTTTGTACCTGTACAAAACAGTTCGTTTTGCTGCTTGATATTGAAAATTTGTGCGTCTTACCATATTATTTTAATGTACTGTCTTAATTATGAACACACTGGTTTGTAGTGCAAACAGTTTTACCGTTTACTGCACGTTGTTATTCTTCTCGTTGTTTACCTATAGCAGCTAATGAACCGGAAGTCTCGCCCATAGGCTTACTTCCACGTTGAAGAAAAAGGTGGATAGAGAGGAATAAAACTGTGAAGTCTGCTGTATGCAAGTGCTGAAAAAAATGGTTTTGAGAGAATAGCCTTTAAAGATATGAACTCTAATTGAAATCTGCAGATGCAAATACACGTAAACGTTTATTTCAAATAAAATTTGAACATTACATGGAACCAAAATTGACCTGTGCATGGTTTTGCCTGTAACGTCTTGCCTTAAAGCACTTCCGAGATTTCAATGTGATATTTGGCATAAATTCAAATAATGTTTTGTTTGTGTACTCTCTTTTAAACACCAATCTCCAATGCTGGAAGCTACAAGAGTGAGTGTGAACTCACCAGCCGTGACCGCCGCTCCGAACGGCTGGGGTACCATCGGGCTGTACGGGGCCCGACTGAAGGGGGCGTACGACTGAAAGGACGGAGCCGTGGGACCGGCTGTGGATGCCAGAGAGGACTGCACACAAACACAAGAACGGCACGGGTCAATATTCACTCCGCCGTCTACTCTGCAGATACACCTGAACGCGTGACGCTCACCTGCACGATGGCGGGATCCTGAGGAAGGTTGCAGGTGGGTTTGGGCGGCTCGCACACCGTCAGGTCTTTGATGTCACTTCCTCTGAATATGATGTACTCAAAGACATCATCTCGAGGAGGGATCGGTCTGTCCGTGGGACGATCCTCAGTGCCAAAGGACTTCACTAGAAAAGAAAACGAGAGGGGAAAATGTTAAAATCCACAAAACCTGCAACATTAGTTATTATGCTCACCAGGGCTCTAGATTAGGGCTGAAACGATTCCTCGAATACCTCGAGTAACTCGAATACAAAAAATCATCGAGGCAAATCCATTTACTGTAACTACACACTGAACACTGTGTTTCCCCACAGACCATTATTACTGACGCACAACCCGATAAACGCTGGACCACAGACTGTAAAAAAGCGCCGGACATATTTAAGATCGTAAATCAATATGGTGGCTAGTTATGATGTCCCTACGTTTGCTATGTTTTGTGAAAAATGAATTCATGTCCCTCTGTGCGGGAAATTCATCCCATGCAGCTTCCGCGTTTCCTCTGCATTACAAAGATGAATTTTGATACTGATATCATTTGTTTGGTAACAGCCCAAATGTCTTTTATTCTAATTGACTGATTAAATGTAAGAATTTGACTCAAAAGATGAAGCATACTTTTAGATAAAAAGGCTTTATAAAGGTAAAAATGCCCATAAAATGTAAAAATCAATTTAAACTTATTGGAACAGATTAATTT